>NC_069502.1:323205657-323505657 GCF_027579735.1 Bombina bombina | reverse complement strand
GCGCTTCATATTTATTTACCACTTTGTATGGGTTAATATTGGTGTTTTTTTTGTTTTTGTTTTGTAAACAGATAACAGAAACCAACATATTTTGTTTTTTACATCATTTTAAATAAAAAATATTATGTTTATTAATCTATCATTGTAATTTTATATTTGTATTAGCACAATGTAATAGCACAATATATATTCTTGAATTATATACATATCTTAAACAGCTGTTTGCATATTCAATATTCAATATACATTTAGTTTATCCCCATATTCTTTCTTGCTCCATTTTTGGAGTGCCAGCTACATATTTTAAACACATATACTAATCCACTGTCTGTTTTGAGGGGCAGAGTTTTTAGTTTGGCTAAAGATACTTGTTTCTAGCGCTGCTTATATTGTTTCTTTTCTTTGGGCAATGCCCTACAAAAGGCCTTTTAAGGGCTATTGGTAGTTTATTAAAGACTAGTACTAAAGCCTGTGTACACGGGCCATTTTTTGCAGTACAGCGGTCCCACCCCTTGCTCTCTCCCCCCTCTCTTTTGCTCTCTCTCCCCCCTCTCTTTTGCTTTCTCTCTCCCCCTCTCTTTTGCGCTCTCTCCCCCTCTCCTTTGCTCTCTCTCTCCCCTCTTTGGCTCTCTCCAACCTTTCTTCTGCTCTCTCTGCCCCCTCTTTTGTTCTCTCCCCCCTCTTTGGCTCTCTCCCCCACTCTTTTGCTCTCTCTCCCCCCTCTTTGGCTCTCTCTCCCCCCTCTTTGGCTCTCTCCCCTCTTTTGCTCTCTCTCCTCTTTGGCTCTCTTTCCTCTTTGGCTCACTTTCGTCTTTTGCTCTCTCTCTTCCCCCTCTTTGTCTCTCTCCCCCCTCTATTTGGCTCTCCCACCCCCCTCTATTTGGCCCTTCTCCCCCCTCTCTAGCTCTGTCTTTCAAACACTTTGCCTCTCTGGCCACGCCCCCATCGCAGCACCCCGGCCACGCCCCATCACGGCGACACCCGCCCGGTCACGTCCCTTTCTGCACATGGCCACGCCCACTGCCACGCCCGGCCACGTCTCTCATCACACCTGGTCACGCCCCATCACATCACTTCCGTCGGCCATGCCCCCTGACACTCCACTTCAGCCTTGCTCTGTGCTGAGTGCTGAGTGTCAGGATCCAAACGGCCAGGTATGTTTGTCACGTGCAGTCTTTACTGCGCATGACTGCATCTGACAAACATACTTGGCCATTTATTATATAGGATTAGTTTTTTTTTGTTTGTTTTTTTTATATGGGTATTAGAATAGGAATAATTGTTAATATTTTGGATAATTCGTTTGTTATTTTGTGTAATGTTTTTTTTTTCGTTTTGGGGTGGGTTTTTCTTTTTAGAATACCCATTTTTTTTATTTTTAACGTGCAGCAAAAGTGCTGAATGCCTTTTTAAGGGCAATGCCCATACAAATGCCCTTTTCAGGGCAATGGGTAGATTAGGTTTTACTTTATTTTTATTTTGTGGGTTTGGGGTGTGGGGGTTTGTATACTGTTAGGGGGTGTTTGTTTTTCTTTTGTAGTTAAAGAGCTTTTATCTTTAGGGCAATGCCCTACAAAAAGGCCCTTTTAAGGGCCCTTGGTAGTTTATTATAGATTAGGGTTTTTTACTTTGGGGTGTTTTCTTATTTTTAAAAAGTGTTTTAGAATAGGAATAATTTTTATTGTTTTGGATAATTTTGTTTGTTATTTTTTGTAATGGTAGATTTTTATATTTTTGTAATGTTAGGTTTTAGTGCATGGCAGCTTAGGTTTTTTCACAGATAAGTTTGTATTTATTTTAACTAGGTAGTTAGTAAATAGTTAATAACTATTTACTAACTAGTCTACCTAGTTAAAATAAATACAAACTTACCTGTGAAATAAAAATAAAACCTAAGCTAGCTACAATATAACTATTAGTTATATTGTAGCTAGCTTAGGTTTTATTTCACATTTAAGTTTGTATTTAGTTTTAAATAGGTATTATTTAGTTAATAATTGTAACTTTAATGTAGCTCTATTTTATGTTAAAGTTAGGGGGTGTTAGGTTTAGGGTTACGGTTAGATTTAGGGGTTAATATAGTTTAATTTAGGTTGTTGCGATGTGGGGGGCTGGCGATTTAGGTATTATTAGGTTTATTTAGTGGTAGTGATGTGGGAGGCCAGAGGTTTAGGGGTTAATAACTTTATTTAGTGGTGGCGATGCCAGGGAGCTGTGAAATAGGGGTTAATAGATTTATTATAGTGTTGGCAATGTTGGGGTGCAGGGGGATAGGGGTTAATAACTTTAGTATAGTGGCGGCGATATCGGTTGCAAGAGATTAGGGGTTAATAGATTTATTTCTGTGCGGCGATATCAGGACCGGCAGATTAGGTGTTAATACATTTATGTAGGTGTCGGCGAAGTCGGGGGCAGCAGATTAAGGGTGTTTAGATGTGGGGTCTATGTTAGGGTGTTAGTTTTAAACATAACTTTCTTTTTCCCAATAGACATTAATGGGGCTCCGTTATGGAGCTTTTCATTCCGCGATCGCAGGTGTTAGGTTTTTTTCTAGCACTTTCTCCCCATTGATGTCTATGGGGAAAGCATGCACAAGCACGTCAAAACAGCGTTTGTGTTTTGTGCGGTATGGAGCCCAACGCAACCATATCACACGCACAAGCCGGCTGTTTGAAAACTTGTGATGGTAGCGCAGGGGAGGGTGAAATAACGCAACTTTTGTTGCGTTCATTTTGCACCCCGTTGCGCCCATAACTCTACCTGACTGTTAGTTAACTGACAAAGGGCTACATTATGAGTGAAAACACTGAAGTTACAATATCACGATTGCTTTAATAACGTATTTTCCCATAGACTTCAATGACGTGCAAAAAGTGAAAACAACTGACATGCAACAAGTTGTGTAATCCTGATCGATTTTCTCAAATGTGCTAACCCCACCAGAAATATAAATATTTCACACTCCATCGTTCTTCACTTAAAATAATATGTTCTATGTATTCCCTATGTATATAGATGATTATATATAGGTATAGATATATACAGAAATATCTATGTATAAATACTTAGAACATATTCCCCTATGTGAAGAACATTGGAATGTGAAATATTTACAGTAAATACACAGTAAAACACTTTATTAAATATGAATATTGAATAAAAAGGATTTTACATGTCTTCATCCACTTAACGGCAAAGGGCTCCAATGCATATATATATATATATATATATATATATATATATATATATATATATATATATATATATATATATATATATATATATAATAGATCCGTATCAAGAAGGGCACTCTCAGGATTTGTAAGTTCAAATGAAAAAGCTTTATTCGTACATCAACAAAGAATGGTCGACATTTCAACCCTTATTCAGGCCTTCATCAGGACATATTAAATCTGCAAACGGCTGTATAGCGAAACTCCCAAAGAGAAAAAATATATATATATGTCTATACATGTGTACATATGTATTTATGTGTCTATATGTGTATATATGTAAGTAAATACATAAATACACATATAAATACATAAATACATCTGTACACACACACACACACACACACACACATATATATATATATATATATATATATATATATATATATATATATATATTTAGGAATGTACGTATATGTATGTATCTCTTTGTTAAAGCCCTTTTTTTTCTAACACCTGAGACCTCACATCTTTCAGCCCTTATAATTTTTTAATTACATTTTTTTATAAAATTATTTTTCTCAGATAGTGAGTGTTTTTATAATCTCATAATCTGTCCCAAAATGCATTCAAGGAAATAGAAAAAAAATCATTTTTATAGTTATTTCTTTGCTTACCCAAGAAAACCTAATATAATGTAGCTTAGCTCATTTAAACGGACATGATCATGTATTATATACAGTATGTACACACTCATGCTACCAGTCAAAGGTTTTAGAATACCTCAATATTTTTAGATGTTTTGAAATTTATGCAGCTTAATTTATTTTGAAATTAAAAGATAGAACAAATGAATAAGTGGAGATAAAGAAAGAACATTTAATCTAAATTTTAGACTGTTTAGTCACCATATAATAGCTGAACACATTTGTGGCATTCTTTCTACAATGATAACCTAGGTTTGGAAAGGTCTTCCCATCACTGGTGTGTCAGTATATACCAGGGTTATAATACAAATTATTTATATTATTCTTTAAAACAACCTCCAATTAAAATGTATATACAAAACAAATTAAATTAATATTTATTCCTAAATTCTTGAGATTAGTTACATTTATAAACATATTGAAATATATTTATATAGAAAAGAGACTAGATTATGAATCAACTATACACGCTTATGCTGTTATAATATTCTTTACAAAGATCATAAAAGATATACCTTTAAAATTAACTTTACTCACATTGAATCACATTAAAATACCACAATAAAATACCAGAGTATGGACCGTTAGCTTAACAGTTTTTCGTTAAAAGTATAACAAGATACTTCACACAAATCTTACTGGATCTCAGTAGATTTAAGATAACTTTCAGACAAGTATAATTAAGCAACTTTGCCCACAAATGATTCTATATAACTGCAATTACAAAAACCAGAAATTATATATATTATTAATGCAAACAGCCAATTTATATGCCAATATGGCTGACCTGAAATAACCTCTTATTTAGCTACAATAAGGCAAATTCTAATATATATATATATATATATATATATATATATATATATATATATATATATATATATATAGCAATAACTGTAATTAATTTATGATACTAAAATACAAAATTCTTTCTAAACATTAATATTTAATACTAGTATACTTACTACGCTTGGTCTAATTAATATTAATGTAAGAATAAATTCTCCTTTTAAATCACAACTACAATATAACTATAGTTTTAGAATACCTTTGATTTAAATATTAAAGTATGAAACAACCTTTTATACGTTACCAGATACACCAAATTGAGGTTACAAGTCCAGTTCACCACTTAAATTAAGAGAGGTATTTTGCAATATGGATAAGAAAAGGTAGCCCAATTTTGCTTATAGTGACTGTGTACCAAAAAGGCAGCAAGGTTATCAGTCAAAATTTTAGCAACCCAAAAGACCCCTTCTTTCTCCTTGCATGAGGTTATATCACGTGATAGACCCCACACCTTTTTATTCTAATCATTGGTGAACCTTTTTGTATATGCACCACGGTGCTGTCTTTTGATAGGTCCTCGGATCTGAACAACTCATAGGCTATTTGGGAAATGCTTACCTGAGCAATCAATTACCTTTTGTTGCAATACCATCTTTGAAATATAGGTGGCAGCAGACAATCAGAAATGCAGTTTTAATATCAAATATTGCTGCAGTTTAAATATATAAAAGAAAATGTTTATCAAATACATTATTTCTTGATATTAATAAACCTGTCTGGTCACATATCTGTCCCATCTAATATAATCTGGCATGCATTCATAGATACCAAACATGAGTATACTCCAATCCTATAATATTTTAGAAAATACCTTTAAAGTTGCATTTTTATGAGGGACTAGTAGTATCAATCAATAAAATATATATGTCTATCTGACTTATTCTGTATATCAGTTCATTTGATATACTGGTACATATTTCATTTCATAGTCACATCTTATATCATAGATATACATGAGCATTATAGTTATTTATTAATACATGTCTAAACAGTGTTTAAGACATGGGCTCAACATCTATGCATTTATATATTAGCTTATAGTATCTTATTTAGAAACCTCAACTTCACATCAGATTCTTTCCTGTAATGTTCACTAGATTTCTGGAAAACAAAGAAAATGTATTTATTTTGAAATAACTTAAACATTTATATATACCAATGCAGTTATTCATTTAATTTATACAGTCTGAGTATCAATTAAATCTTTGAGAATTATACAGTTCATATAGATGAATTTCTAACTTCTCTTTTCAAAACCAAGATTTAAATTCTTATATGCTTTCAGCAAAATATGTCTCTCTGTTTTCTCCTGCTGTTTTCCATTGAGACGTACATCTGAAATTCATGGGTTTGAACTCAGTATGGGGTACTTAACACCCAGATGATATGAGCTACATCCTTTAAGAATGGTTGTATATTCCATTATCCTTACAGACGGACTGTCCGCTCCTCCAGATAGGGGAACTCTTTATACAGGCATCCTTTGAAGTGATCTTTCTAAGATAACTTTGAAAACAATTCCTTTGATGAATTGGGACAAAGGCCTGCAATGTGTCCTTGATAAATGAGAGAGGGGGGGCTGTTCACAAACAGTCTTACAAATAAATAAACCATTTGGTGTAGACAAATATATATGTATATATATATATATATATATATATACTGTATATATATATATATATATATATATATATATATATATATATATATATATATATATATATATATATATATATATATAAAATGTAATAACATGCACAGATATCCTGACAGGTGCATACATTCCTACCATTGTGTTGCACTTGTTGATTGTTTTTCTTTCACACTTCTGTCTGGTTAATACAGCTCCATAGGGTTTCAGTCTGGAGACTGTGCTGGGTATTACGTGATGTGAAGCCTACTATCTTGTTCTTTACTTCTAAGGTAGATCTGACATAGCTTGGAGGTATGTTTTGGGTCATTATCTTGCTGTAGGATGAACCCCTGACGAACTAGACATATACTAGAGGGTATTCCATGGCACTGCAAAATGCTGTGGTACAGTGGGTATTGAAAAGAATCACCCCCTTGAAAATAGTCACATTATGTTGCTTTGCAGCCTGAAATAAAGACAGACACAGTTTTTGTTTATTCAGTTGTAATTACTGAGTGCAACTTATAACATCCAAGTGAAAGATATAACACCAGGGTGCCACTCACTTTGTGCAGGTCACTGACTCCAGCAAAAGTGCCCAAGACCATCATGCTGCCTCATCCATGTTTGATAGTGGAAACCATCTTTTTGTCTACTTGACTCTATACAAAAACCCTGTGTGATAAACCAAAGATTTCAAGTTTTCATTAATTTATCCATAAGGCCTTTTACCAATTTTCAGTAGTCCACTGAAGGTGCTTCATGGCCCAGGCAAGCTTCTTTTTCTCCTGTTGCCATCTTAACAGCGGCTTTTTTACTGCCACTTGGCCTGTCAAACCTGCAGCTCAAAGTCTTGTCTTCACAGTTGAAAGTTAGACTTGTTTACTTAGACCAGTGTTAAGCTGTGCCTGAAACTGTTGTCATGTGGGCCACCTAACATGTAACCTGTTGAGTCTCAGAAACTTGTCTTCTGATTCTGTTCTGGATCTGCCAGACCTCTCCCAGGCTGTACTTGACACCTTGACTTTCTTTTTAATTTCTCTAAAGGAAAGACTTACTATATACTTTTAAGGGTTAAAATGGTCTGTTCTTCTTTTGTTAAATGCATTTTTCTCTACATCATGATAGCATAATACTACTTCATGCAGTACAATACTTTCCAAATAATACTTAAAGGGACAGTCGGCTACGGAATTGTTATTGTTTAAAAATATAGATAATCCCATTATTACCCATTCCCCAGTTTTGCATAACCAACACTGTTATATTAATACACTTTTTACCTTTGTGATTAACTTGTATTTAAGACTCTTTAGACTGCCACCTTATTTCAGTTCTTTTGACAGATTTGCATTTTAGCCACTTTTAGCACTGTCATAAATAACTCCATGGGCATGAGCACAATGTTATCTATATGGCACACTTAAAATAGCACTGTCTAGCTGTAAACATTTTTTAAAATGCACTGAGGTAAGAGGTGGCCTTCAAGGGCTAAGAAATTAGCATATGGGCCTACATTTAGCTTTGAACAACGAATAGCAACAAAGCACATTTGATGATGAATGACATGACCTTTCTGAATCATGAAAGTTTAATTTTGACTAGACTTCCCATTTTAATCTAGCATAGAGAGGTGGGATACTAGGGGAAGCTCAGATATTTTCAATCACTTTGACTAGAGCTATTGGAACATGAATTAATGTGACTTCTCTGCCTTTGTGAACTAGTCATTGAATTAAATTCATTCAGTGAGTTGTATGTTCTGATAGCATTAAAAGATATATTATTTTAATTGTTCCAATTCTATAATGTAAGATTTTTGTTCATATTAGTTGTATATATATGCTGTTCCCATCTGAAATAAAGCTAACAAATTAAAATCTAATATTTATCTGAATGCACATGAAAGAAATTTGTTGGAACCGAAAATTGGGAAAAAAATCTGAAACTAATCTTTTGGACAAAGAACTTTTTCTCCAGTGCACAACTCTAGTGCTTATGTATTGTTCTTAAATATTAAAATATGTGATAGCATCAATTAAAATTTCTTTTAAGGAGTTAAAATTGAGATCCACTATTATAATGAAAAACATGAGGGCTTTTAACATTTCTTAAATGGATGTTAACATTTGTTCAAACATGTATGTGAGTAGCAATTAAACACATTAAAATGTTGTTTTACTTGAAAAGAAACATTTAAATTTTAACTTTTTTTACAAAAAAAAAAATTAATACTGAAACTGAAAGAAAATGTCTGTTTGTGCCCAACTACTTAGGGTTATTACTGACTGGTAAGGACTCCTATAGTTTGTTTGCTATACAGGGACATGCCTTCAGCAGAAAAAAAAAAAAACTTTTTTATATAGGAAAGAATCACCTACATTAAAAAGGAGCTTTAAACAGTTTGAAGTTGTACAAAAAAATGTTTAATTATGTGTAGTAAAACACTACAATATACTACAATATTTTGTCTCCTTTTACTGTAGTTTAAATTGTGGGCAGATTAAAAAATTGTAATCATATAATTTGTTGGTCAAGCTAGTGACATTTACATCCATCATAAATTGGTATCAGGAGACAAGCAAAGCTAGGTTACAACATGGTGATGCCCATCCCTTCATAGAAACTAACATTTTACAATTGTTTTTTTCAATATTTAGTTTTATCAATAAATACAAATATTAGGGGAAAAACAATGTTATATTATTAAAAAAATGTAATGATATAAAAATGTCAGGAATATGTTTTTATGTTTTGTCTTTTATTCTTATTCAAATGCAAATATCATTGACACATTTAAATATCAATTTTTCCCTATTTGTTTCTGGTGATTGTATGGGTAAACATGACAGCATTTAGATAAGGAAATAATTCTAAATCCCACAGAAACCCCACAATATTTCCTCGAGCAATAATTATTTTACAGAGAAATACAATTTTTTTTATGACTTTATTAATTATCTGCAGTAATAATGTTACCTTTTCATAGAATGCTGCATCTGTTGTATTCTACTCACTTTTCCTGTTGCTTATTCATGTTCTGTGCTGTCACTTTTGCAGTGTGGCTATATGACTTGTTGAAGTCAGAACTGAGTAAATTATAATGACACAAATACCCAGACAAATAAATTAAATGAGATGTGCATATGCTAGATTCAGATAACAGGCTCATCCTTCATCTGCAAGGCAGAGGTCAAATATGTGCCTTGCAGCTCTATTCCTAAATATTTGAATGTGCCTTCAAGCATGAATGTGCAGTCCTAATTTACTGTAAACCCCATACAAAACATTACAAAATTATTGAAAATAGCACTTTGTATTTCATTAAATTAAAGGGACATTTGTGAATGTGAGAACACTCCCTCCATTCTGGCTTTTAATTTAATTTTAGCTGTTCCAGTCACATACCTTTTGTACTACACATAGCCTAAGGGCAGTCATTTTACAAAGGCCTTAGAAAATATTTTTTTTTTAGCTGTGTCAGAACAATTATCCTCTTGCCATGATTGATGCAGCATAAGTCACACATACAGTCAATTGCAGAGCATGAAGCAGACCTGTCAGCTTTTAAACAAAAAATATTCCATAGTGCGCACTAATTTGCAAATCTGATAATGTTATAAAAAGTTCATTAACATTTATTTTACTTGATTTTTTATTTGTTGGACAGGATATTATCACCTAATTAATGACAAGCAGGGATAATATAACCAGCATACATTGTTTTCTATGGAAATGCATAGCAGATATTTTATAGATGATTTACTGCTTATAATGTGAGAGGATCACCTCAGGCACCAAGCCTGCACAAATAATGTTTAAGTAATTGACTAACAAAATGTAAACACGTGGCTGATTTTTTTAGATTTTGTGATAATAAAGATGGAGGCTTAAACAATTTGATTCTTGATTTTTATATCATAGTGTGAAAATGTTGATTCAAAGTGGGATCTGAAGAACTGAACACAAATAGTGTGTCACACTATGTCATAATGTCACTTCAGATGAAGTGTTGTTGGCAACAGGTAGTGTGCAACACAATGCCACATTGGGAATTTAGGGAATATTATATATGTTTATTAATCTAACTTTTTTATTGTATTGCTAAAAAAATTAGTAGACATATTTGAAACATCTTATACACATTGCAATTGTGTATAAACCAATGTTGTATCTTACTGAAATACTCTAGGTCAGTGGTTTTCAAAGTCTTACACAGTGGCCCTCCCCTTTCAAGACTCATAGCACTTGCTCCTTGCTTCACTTCAACCACACGCAAATGAAAGCATACAACAAAGCAGAGTCCTCTCATTTGTACTTATGGCAATAAGCTGTAATAATGCTGGCCAGTCACTGAGCCTCACTGCACTCGGAAGGCGTTCAGTCTCCATGTCATGGCACTGTTTGCTGGAGAGGCTGCCGTCGAAATACTGTTGCCCATAAACAAATAAATAAAAAAAACATTTCCGTTCCTGTTCCGGTGCCTCCCCTTAAGAGCTCTGGCGCCCCCCCTGTGGAGGTGGGCCCCACAGTTTGGGAACTGGTGCTCTAGGTTAATAGGATTTTTTAGCTCAGTGTTCTCTAACTTTTAGGTGTGGCTGCAAAATTTTTTATAAACATATATGCAGCTTTGCCAGATTAAAAATATTGTTATACACACCTCCTGTTTGAGTTTTAGGAGGAGTTAAAAAGGAGTAAACATATGCTGTGTGAAGAATTCAGTAAACATTGTTATAGTTATTCATGTTCTACAGTGTATCAATATTATAGTTCCATTAATAGAACAGTAGAATGTTCAGTCATGGTATGTATTTAGTCAGAATTCAGTCAGACAGAATTGAAGCATTAACATGCAACCTAAAATACTATGGCAGTTGTTTTTTACTGACTTAATTTGTTTGTTCTGTAATGTTTTGAAGATATTATGATGCCGATATCCTTCACAGTGGAATGCGTTCCATACACCAAGAAGTGAACAGCTATAAAATAGATGCTGCTTCATTGATTATAATGGATATTGACTCACAGCTTGTAGCTGTGACAAGGTGGTGGTGCATATCTTAGTGAATGTAATGTTTTAAGAAAAATGTATGTAGGGACGCGGCGGTTGTTGCCCTGGCTGTTGCCAGGGAGGCAGTGGTTACTGTGAGCGTGTAATGTCTCTCCCCTTCTGAAGCCGGTCCGGATCTCCTTTGGCGCGAATCCTGCACCTAGGAAAGTCTGTCACTTACTATATTCACTGCCCAAGTATAGGTGTTACTTATTATGCTCATGGGTGTTGTATTGCTATATGCTGGTTATATTGTTGCTGAACTCTGCTTGTCTGACCACTTGGCCTGGCTAAGGTTATTCCTCTGCACCACATCCCCATAGCCAGTCTACTGACCCCTTCAAGTATTCCCTCTGTATACGCAGATTTTACAAATGTGTTTGAAGAGAAAGCAGCTGATTTGATTCCACCCCACCGTCCTTGCGACGGCAAAATTTACCTCTTTCCTGGAGCACCACTTCCTAAAGGGAGGACTTATCTACTCTCCAAAGCTGTAACCAAAGCCATGGAGGACTATATTCAAGAGAACCTAGCTAAAGTTTTTATTTGCGCTTCCTCTTCTCCTGCCGGGGCTGGCTTCTTTTTCGTTAGTAAGAAGGATGGTGGGCTCAGACCCTGTATCGACTACAGAGCCCTAAACAACATCCTTATCAAAAATCACTATCCTATTCCTTTAATCACTTAACTTTATGATTCACTCCAAAATGCTCACTACTTCACTAAGTTGGATCTACGTGGGGCGTATAATCTTATTCATATATTTCCAGGACATGAATGGAAGACTGTCTTCAACACGAGATCAGGGCATTACAAATACTTCTTAATGTCTTTTGGGTTGTATAATGCCCCTGTAGTCTTCCAAGCATTTGTAAACAATGTCTTCCGTGACCTCCTCAATCGCACTGTCATCGTCTACTTGGATGATATCCTTATTTTCTCCTTCACCCTTGAGGAGCATCATGAACACATGAGAAAGGTACTTCTTCGCCTCAGAGACAATTCTCTGGTAGCCAAACTGGAGAAATGTGAGTTCAATCAAGTTCAGATCCAGTTCCTTGGCGATGTCATCTTAAAGGAAGGTTTTATCATGGAACCTTCTAAGCTCACTGCAGTTCTGGAATGCCTTCAACCTACTTCATTAAAGGAACTACAGAGATTATTTGGGTTCTCCAATTATTACTGCAAGTTTATAAAGAACTTTTCCCAGATAGTTGCTCCACTCACTGAGTTGACTAAACAGAACAAGGACTGCAAAAATTGGCCTCCTGAAGCCATGGATGCATTTTCTCATCTAAAAAAGGCTTTTTGTTCTGCTCCTGTGCTCCACTATTCTGATCCTGACCTGCAGTTACTTTAGAGGTAGACGCCTCCGAGATTGGAGCTGGAGCAGTCTTAATCCAAAGGGATCCTTCAACCTCCAAGTTGCACCCTGTAGCCTTTTTCTCCAAATGCTTCACTCCAGCAGAGAGGAATTACGATGTAGGTAATCGTGAACTCTTAGCCATTAAGATGGCTTTGACTGAATGGCATCATTGGCTAAAGGGTACTGCCAACCCCATTCAAATTCTCACTGATGACAAGAATCTGATGTACCTAGAGACTGCTCATTAACTCAATCCTCGACAGCCCAAGTTGACCTTGTTCTTTTTTCCGTTTTAACTTTGTGGTCTCTTATCTTCCTGGGACCAAAAATAAAAAGGTTTATGCTCTTTCTCATCAGTTTCCACAGTCTAGTGATTCCTCTGAAGCTGCTACTGAACACATCATACCCCCCTCCTGTGTGGTTGCTCAACTTAACACCTCTCTTCTTCAGAGACTGCAACGTGCCCAGCTTAGAAAGCCTCCTGAAGCCCCCACGGCTCCCGATATCTTCTTTGTACCTCTGAACCTATGCACCCCTGTGCTATCCTGGGCTCATGATAGTAAACTTTCAGGACATCTTGGTTCGACAAGAACTGTTAAGCTTATTTTCCAACATGTATGGTGGCCTACCATGAAGTCTGATGCTCAGGACTATGTGAAAGCCTGCACCACTTGTGCTGCTAGTAAGACTCCCCGATCCTTGCCACCTGGCTTACTCCAACTGTTGTCCATTTCCAAACAACCTTAGATGCACATAACAGCAGATTTCATTGTGGACCTCCCTCCTTCTGACCATCATACGGTAATCTGGGTTGTGGTGGATCGATTTTCCAGATTGGCTCATTTTGTACCCCTAAAGAAACTACCATCTGCCCAATAATTACCATCTCTTTTTCTGTTACATTTGGTATGACTACATAACATTCCCGTCAATATTGTTTCTGACAGAGGTCCAGAATTCATCTCTACTTTTTGGAAAACCTTTTGCAAATTGATTGGAACCACTGTTTCCTTGTCTTTTGGCTACCATCCTCATACTAATGGGCTGACTGTGAGAGTGAATCAAGATCTTGAAGCCTATCTGATAACTTTTTTAATACTCTCCATACCAACTGGTCTGTATTGTTACCCCTAGCTGAGCTGGCAATGAACACTCATTGGCACTCTTCTCTATGATGTTCTCCATTTCAAGCCGCAGCAGGTTACCAACCTTGTGTCTTTCCTCTTTCTGCTCAGTCCACAGGGGTTCCTGCTGCAGACCGACACGTTACTAACCTCGCTACTCATTGACAATGTATTCGCTCTCAGTTACATTCAGCTGCCTCCAGATACAAGAGGTTTGCTGATCATCATAGAGCTTCTGTTCGTGCATTTTTCTGTAGGTGAATGTGTTTGGGTCTCTACTTGACATATTCGTCTACGTCAACCCAGTCACAAATTAAGGACTAGGTTTATCAGCCCTTACAAGGTCCTTAAAAGACTATCTCCTGTCTCCTGTTGCCTACAGGGTGGCCTTGACCAGAACCCTATGCATACACCCAGTCTTCCACATCTCACTACTCAAGCCCTACATCAGGAACAAATATACTCAGCTTCATCCTCTTCCTCCTCAGCTCCTGATCCATGGTGACCCTGAGTATGAGGTTGCTAAGTACCTGTACTCCAGATACAGGCGCAGGCAACTACAGTACCTTGTGCATTGGAAGGGTTACTCTGTGGCAGATCGTATCTGGGTTCCTGCCCATGATGTACATGCTCCATCATTGGTCTCCAGATTCAATGCTACTCATCCTTTGAAACCGGGGGCTATTTCACACCGCACCGCTCTGGCTGTTGCCAGGGATGCTGTGTTTTTTGCTCTGTCTGTTTCCAGCGATGCAGCGGTTCCTTTGAGCATGCAGTGATGACATAATCGCTGCACATCTCTACCCTTCTGAAGCTGGTTCGGATCTCCTGTGGCATGAATCCTGCGCCTATGAGAGTAAGTATGTCACTTACTATCTTCACTGTTCAAGTATAGGTGCTGCTTAGGGTGCTCCTGGGTGTTGTATTGCTTTATGCTGGAATTTTATATTGTTGCTGAACTCTGCTTGTCTGGCCACTCTGCCTGCTTAAACCCTGATCTACTGGATTGCTCTACTGTTGCTGAACTCTGCTTGTCTGACCACTCTTAGAAAAATGGGTACTTTTGAGTGCGCCTTAACAGATTTGTTAAGTCTAAAAATTCAGATCTCAATAATAATTTTGTATATATTCGTTATCTCTGATAATAGAATGTATATTTTTTAACTTATAAAATAATAAAAATTTTCTTTAGATATATAAACATATATATATACTTTCTTAAAAAAGTTTTTTCTTATGTCTGGAGAGACCGCCGACCTAGGACTTCGGGTCGCACACTCAAAAAACCGATCTTACAGGGAGGCCTTGCTCTCCCGAATATGATCTCATATTACAATGCCGCAAGACTGTCACATATCCTTCGCTGGAATGATCCTGAGAGACATCTCTGCTGGTACTCCCTAGAATCCTCACTGCTGCCCTCAAATATAACTCTCCCCGATATAATCTGGATCCCCCCCCACCATAGACGAGACGTTGACGGCCTACACCCTATCTTCAGACACACACTTCGATTTTGGGATCAAATCAGACACCACCCAGACATTTCCCCCCATCCCTCTCCCGCCATGTCAATCCCTGCTGCTCTCTTCTGCCTCCCAGACTCCCACTATGACCTATGGCCACAGGCGCACACACTACAGGTCTCCGACCTCTATGAAGAGGACATATGGCTCTCGCACCCAGCAATGTGTGCGAAATTTCAACTTCCACCCAAGTTACACTTTGAGGGATTCCGACTGAGCACCCGCTTACGTACATGGGGTTACCCCAAACAAACACTACACCCTTTAACCACTTGGGAGAAAGCGTGGCGGGGAGCTCACGCTCTCCGACATCTCCTGACCCTTCACTACAATATACTTATCAACCCGACTCCCTTACATAAAATCTCACAACACCAGGCTTGGGAGAGAGAAATTGGTCTCACCCTTACTCTAGAGGATTGGCATGCCAGAATCAAAATAACCAAAAAGATCCTCCATTGTGCCACACTGTGGGAACTACATTATAAGATCTTGGTCCGCTGGCACCATGTACCAACTATCCTACACAAGATTTATCACTCCCAATCCCCAGAGTGTTGGAGAGGATGTAAGATGCTTGGTTCTCCGCTCCACATATGGTGGTCTTGCCCAGTAATTCACCCATTATGGAAGAAAGTATTTACACTTCTCCGCGCACTGGGCCTCGCCCCCCCATTCACCCCTGAAGTTACCCTCTTACACATGCGGATGCCCAACCTTACCACCTCTGGAGAAGCACTCACAATGTATGTCCTCATGGCCACAAAACTGACCCTGGCTAGGGCTTGGAGGGAAGAGAGGTCGCCAACTCTCTCCCAGGTAATCACATGTACACATTACATTGGCCAAATGGAACAATACTCGTACAGAGTACTTGATAGCACTAATGCCTTCCATGAAATTTGGCTCCCATGGCTCACAAGGTTTCCCAACTGGTCCTCAAGCCCTTAAACCACACCATAGACCAATTAATCATCTTCCACTCTCTTGTTCCTTCACCCCCTCTCCCCCCCCCCCCCTTTTTTTTTTTTTTTCTCTTCTTTCTTCTCCTCTCTAACCCATTATGTCCGTCTTATATAAATCCCAGCATTTCATATCTGTATGATGCTGAGTACCAATTTCATCTTTAGACACAGACTCAATATCTAAACCTGTATCTGCAATGCGTTACTTCCAGAAAAGAGACCCATCTAATACATAGACTTGCTCTCATCCTTATTTTCATGCATCTTTGCTCACTTTTTTTTCTTTTTTTATATAAAAGTATGCAATTTCTGACATTTAATTGTATTATTCAATGACATTTCAATGTACCCTCAATTCTGCATCTGTTGGCATATTGTTGTTTAATAAGTTGTCTCAATAAAAAAAAATTAAAAAAAAAAAAAAAAGTTTTTTCTATTTGCATACTATCAGACACAATGTCAGAAAAATGTATCTCACACGTTGGGTTAAAAATAAAATTCTTTACTCATATATATAAAAAGGTTACACCTCAAAAGTGTTTACAAATTAGCACACAGTCTTAAAAAAATGATTACTACTTGCTCACAGTTAAAAAACTTTACATATAGGAACACTTTGCATATAAAGTACTTCACATTTCAATTATGCAATTCTGTATCATAAATTGACGATATCCGTCAAGAATTTTTGTTGTTTCAACCAGACTGATATTAAATTGCTTTAACAGCTGTTCCTCTTGGAGTTTTAACTCCGTTTCATACAGTTAAGCAAAAATGTCATTGGTAAAAAAGAGACCCTTTTTGGCTTTTATAGTGAGTTGTAGTTGGTGGCCACAGATTTAGTCGTTCAAATATTTTAGAAAGTATGCAAATTACCGGTAATTGCTGAAGTTGAAAGATGGTACCTTCCTCTTTGTACTCCCACTCCGTGCGATATACGGACCTTTTCGTACTCCACCGGATCGTCTACCTTATAGGAGCGGTTTGTTAGCGTTCCACTTGCACAACGCACGTTTAGGTATCCTGACTTCCTGGGGGTGTGTACTGGTTACCGGAGTTTCCTGTTACAGGTGCTGGGTGATCCATCTCAAATGACTCACTGTAATCATTTGCTATGTGTTTCAGCTTATCTCTTCAGCCTTTCTCAAGCTTTCTGCTTAATGGGCAGCCGGATGGTCTCTTTTATACCCTTTACCAGATTTTCAATCGAGTTGTTAAAGGTCTCTATTTTGCTTCATCTCGTTACTCTATTTACTTGACATATTTTCTATAAAGACATCTTTTAAAACATATTAACCATTTTGAACAACATAATTTAATTCATCGTTCTCCATATACATCTTCTTGAACATTCAGTTATCAGATATGTTAGAATGTTCTAAAAAATGTTTTCTTTAATTCATTTTTCCTTTTAACTTCAGATGTACTCTAATATTAGCATGAAACAGAACGATTAAAATATATATTGTAGGTATTTAATCCTTTTATCTGACATCTATTACAAACAATATATAATATTAAGTCATTAAAGGTATATTACCAATTTAAGGTTATGTCAAGGTAATATTTTTGAAATGGGGAGATATAAAAACATTATGTATATGTCCTTTAAGTTAACAAATTGCGCAAATGTTACTATTAGTGCTTATCTTAAGCCTCTAAATAGTCTGCATAATTTCATATAATCATTCTTGGATTTGATTTTATCCTTTTTTTTGCGACATATTTCATGTAACTATGAAAAAATACATACAATATTAATTCTACTCTAACCTAAAAATGGGGATAGACTAAAATCTATATTTAAACCATTTGGTTGTAGGGTTTCTAGTTCGTAAATCCATTTTAATTCTAATTTCTGTAATTCCCTTTCTGTATTACCACCCCTCCAGTTTGATTTTAATTTTGCTATCGCAGTATAGTTAAAAATTTTTAGATTGCAATTATTGCAGTTTAATAAATGCTGAGGGACTGGTAGGTCATTGTTCCTGTCTTCAGTTGCTTTTTCTATTGACAGAATATGCTCTCTTACTCTCTCCCTAACAGGCCTGGTGGTCTCTCCTACATACTGCTTTCTATATAAGCAAGTTATCAAATAAACTATGTTCCTATCAGTGCATCTAATAAGATATTTTATAATATATTCTTTACCTGTACTATTGGATCAAAATTTCAAAAACTTATTTTCCGAATGTCTGCACGCTTTACAAGATATTCAAAGACCAATATTAATACTTATTGTTATTTCTCATATTATTGATATACAACATAGAAATACTAATTTATGTATTTTTGTTAAACAATTATTTATTATAGAAATACTATAAGGTCCAGCTCTCTATTAATACCTTTAGGGATTAAAGCATCCAATTTATATATCCAATAAGATTCTTTTTGTTTTAATATGGTTTCCCTATTGCCACCTCTTCTTAACTTATCCACTCCATCAATTATTTGCCACCATAATTGGCTTATTATGACCTGCACTAAGGAAGTGGCATGATACAGGGGCTTCCTGGTCCCCACATCTGATATTGGATCTGTGTTGACTCATCCAATCCCGCACCTTTCTAGTAGTCTCTCCAACATTGATTTTGGAACATGGGCATTTAATTAGGTTTTAGACATAGGATGAGTCACACGTATAATAATTGTTGATGCCAAATTTTTTCCCTGTTTGGGGATGTTGAAATTCTGTCCCTTTAATAACTGCACTGCAGCTTCCACAACCTAAACATGGAAAAGTTCCATAGCTTTTTTAGTGATATATTTTTGTTTCTTATTAGAGCCCAAATCATTCCTGACCAACATATCTCCTAAATTTTGGACTCTTCGATATGCCATCATAGGTGGTTTTTTAAAAGATTCAATATCTGAATTACAATTTTTTAAGATGTGCCAGTGTTTAGACATATTACTAATTTCTTTACTTATAGGGTTAAACTGTGTTACACATACTACCCTTTCTTTGTTATCTTTCTTAATTCTAGCAATATTATTTACTTTTACTTCTGGACCATGTGCCCTTATCATCTCACTCTCAATCAATTTCAATGGGTATCCCCTTTCTATGAACTTATCCCCCATTTCTTGTAACCTACAACTGGTCAAGGAATTCTCATTTACAATCCTCTTTACTCTTTTGAACTGACTGCGTGGGAGATAATTTTTTAAGGGCTCATTGTGAAAACTTTCATACCTTAACAAAGTATTTCTATCTGTTTCCTTTCTATGTAGGTCGATTTTAAAATGATAAGTTTTTTTATTTATATGTATTATTGTGTCCAGGAATACCACCTTTTCCTCACTAAAGGTTAATGTGAATTTCAAATTATTAACTGCTTGATTTAGTTGCTCAACAAATGCCAATATGGTACCAACTTCGCCCCACCGCACACCAAATATGTCATCTATGAAGCGCTACCATGACGCTCCATATTGTAGGAACAATCCATTCTCATATACAAACTTTTCTTCAACAATTTCATGAACATATTGGCGTATGATGGGGCAACGTTGGACCCCATGGCTGTACCTCTTATCTGCAAAAACCAATCATCTTGGAATAGGAAATAATTGTTGTATAGCACTATTCTCAATAGATTTTCAAAGAACAGTATTTGACTCTCACTATACAATGCAGAATTCCTAAGTGCCAAAATACATGCCCCTATGCCACTCTCATGATTAATCACAGTGTATAGGCTACTTACATTGAGTGTATATAGAATACATTTTGCATTAGCCAACGGTAAACTCTTTAATTTTTCAATAAAGTCACTAGTATCTTTGATATATGATGGGTTTTTTTGTACCTCTGGCTGCAGAATCCTATCCAAATATGTGGCTATATTGGTAAAGACTGTAGCTATTCCTGCCACAATTGGCCGCCCAGGTGGTTCAGTTAGATTTTTATGTACCTTTGGGACTTTGTAAAAGATAGGCGTTTTAGGCCATTCTACATACAAATATTCAAATAGTTTTTTGTCAATAATAACAATCTTAAATGCCCAATTTAACACTCTTTTTATTTCAGCCTGTATTTTAACCACAGGGTTACTTTGTAGTGGTATATAGGTATTGTTATCTCCCAATTGCTGTTTAATCTCTGTGACATAATAATCAGTGTCCAAAACTATAGTAGCTCCCCCCTTGTCAGCTCTCCTTATCAATATATCTTTTTCTTAGGGAGTCTATAGCTTTTTTCTGCGGCAATGTTAGATTAGGTTTATACTCTTTATATTTTTTTTAAATTTTTATTGTAATGGTTTGCTTTTAAATTCATCACATCATATTTTACCAAATCATTGTAAGTTTCAACACTATTATTGCCTTGAGTTGGTATATAGGTGCTTTTTTTTATAAAGACCAGTAGATTTTAACGTTAACATATCATTTTTAGGGCTAATAGTGCTATTAATCAACCGTGGGCTCTCATTAAATAAACATTTTAACTTTAATGTCCGAAAAAACTTGTATAGATCTTTCTCTAACTCAAAAAAGTTAATGTCTTTTACCGGACAAAATGACAATCCTTTTTCTAGTATCTCGTACTCACTCTTTTGCAAGACCTTGCTCGAGATATTAATCACTGTGGATTCTTCTTTTTCGCCTTGTTGACTTTTCTCCTCGGTCGATATCGGCGGTCTTTTTCCATGCCGCTTGTGTTTGCGGCTGCCTTGGTGGCGCTTCCTGATGACGTTGGTGAATCGTTGCTCGACTCTAAAAAACCTTGTCCATCTGATGACTCAGTGCTACTGACGCGGTTTCCTCCATCTTTGAATTTCTCCTTAGCCTGGTTACGATTGGCCCTCTGTGATTTACCGGGTCCTCTTCTCCTCCAAAGAGGACGGCTCACATCGCCATCTGTATACATGCCCCTGAAGATAATCCATTTCATCACGCTGAAATTTTAACCTTTTCTGTTCCTGCAGCACTTTCTTCAAGGTTCTTCAAGGCATTCATTTTATCATCTACCTCCTTTATTTTTTTCTCAAATTCATCAGATACCAGCATTTGTTGTAAATCCTCTTTCGTCTTATCTACTTCAATCTGTTGCTTATCGATCTCTTGTTGTAGGGAATCTACAGTTAGAACAATTAAGACATAGGAACACTTATTTAGTATTGCTTCATATTTTTCACAGTATTCAGGATTGTCCTTAAGTAGAGTAGGTTGTTTAGACATGTGCAAACGTCTTGGGATCCTTTTCACCCTAAAGTATTCAGCTAAGGTTATCGCATGTAATTCCCATATCATGTTTTTTCTCTTTAACCTCTCATATTCTTGTCCGCTTTTTTCTTTAGGAGCTTCTTTAAGAAAATCCCTTGACCCACGGATGAGTGTGGTAATCCTGGCTCCATCAATGTCTGAATAGGTAAAAGTCTTTGTACCATCTACTTCTACTGGGAATTGTATCCATTATGCCTGGAATCAATAATCACCTGGAGCAGGTAAACACCATAGACACCATAGATTGTAGTGTAGTGTTAGGTGTTAGTGTAACTTAGGCTAGGTTTTATTTTACAGGTAAATTTGTATTTATTTTAGCTAGGTAGTTATTAAATAGTTAATAACTATTTAATAACTATTCTACCTAGTTAAAATAAATACAAACTTGCCTGTAAAATAAAAATAAACCCTAAGCTAGATACAATGTAACTATTAGTTATATTGTAGCTAGCTAAAGGGTTTATTTTATAGGTAAGTATTTAGTTTTAAATAGGAATAATTTAGTTAATGATAGTAATTTTATTTAGATTTATTTAAATTATATTTAAGATAGGGGGTGTTAGGGTTAATACATTTATAATAGTGGCAGTGACGTTGGGGACGGCAGATTAGGGGTCAATAAATTTAGAATAGTGGCGGTGATGTTGGGGACATCAGATTAGGGGTTAATAAATATAATGTAGGTGGCGGCGATGTTAGGGGCATCAGATTAGGGGTTAATAATATTTAACTAGTGTTTGCGAGGCGGGAGTGCGGAGGTTTAGGGGTTAATATGTTTATTCTAGTGGCGGCAATGTCCAGAGCAGCAGATTAGGGGTTAAACATTTTATTATAGTGTTTGCGATGTGGGAGGGCCTCAGTTTAGGGGTTAACAGGTAGTTTATAGGTGTTAGTGTACTTTTTAACACTTTAGTTATGAGTTTTATGCTACAGCGTTGTAGTGTAAAACTCATAACTACTGACTTTAGAATGCGTTAGGAATCTTGGAGGTAGAGGCTGTACCGCTCACTTTTTGGCCTCCCAGGACAAACTCGTAATACCAGCGCTATGGAAGTCGCATAGAAAAAAGGGTTTATGAACTTTACGTAAGTCGGTTTGCGGTAAGGTCAAAAAAGTGTACGGTGCCCCTAAACCTGCAAGACTCATGATAGCAGCGGTAGTGAAAAAGCAGCGTTAGGACCTGTTAACGCTGCTTTTTCAGCTTACCGCAAAACTCGTAATCTAGCCGAAATAATGTATAAGGAATCCAACTAGTTTTTATAAACTGGAATTAAAAATGATATTGACTAAAGCTAAAAACAATGGAATTATTGCAGAACATGAGTTTAATTATTTATTGCCTAATTATCCGAGAATTCCATTATTTAACATACTACCCAAAATACATAAATCTGTGACAGATCCTCCGGGCCCTCCAATAGTATCAGGAATAGGATTGCTTACTGCTAATTTATCCCAATATGTGGATATATATCTCCAAAAAAAAGCATCACATTGGATAGTTACTTAAATGACTCAACAGATTTAATAAGAATATTAGAACATTTAGAGTTTAGTGAAGGAATGAAGTTAACCTCTTAAGGACAAGGCCATTTTTTAATTTATTTCCATCAAAGGGACATGAAACCCACATTTTTTCTTTTGTGATTTAGAAAGAGCATGCCATTTTAA
Source organism: Bombina bombina (assembly GCF_027579735.1). NCBI lineage: Eukaryota > Metazoa > Chordata > Amphibia > Anura > Bombinatoridae > Bombina > Bombina bombina. The sequence continues at coordinate 323,482,364 of NC_069502.1, read as the reverse complement.
ACAAGTTTCTAATTTACTTCTATTATCTAATTTGCTTCATTCTCTTGATATCACTTGCTGAAAAGCATATCTAGATATGCTCAGTAGCTGCTTATTGGTTGCTGCACATAGAGGCCTCGTGTGATTGGCTCACACATGTGCATTGCTATTTCTTCAACAAATAATATCTAAAGAATTGAGCAAATTAGATAATAGAAGTAAATTGGAAAGTTGTTTCAAATGACATGCCCTATCTGAATCATAAAAGTTTAATTTTGACTAGACTGTCCCTTTAAGGACCAGGGCTATTTTTACATTTCTGCGGTGTTTGTGTTTAGCTGTAATTTTCCTCTTGCTCATTTACTGTACCCACACATATTATATACCATTTTTCTCGCCATTAAATGGACTTTCTAAAGATACCATTATTTTCATCATATCTTATAAATTACTATTAAAAATATTATAAAATATGAAGAAAAAATGGAAAAAAACACACTTTTTCTAACTTTGACCCCCAAAATCTGGTACACATCTACAACCACCAAAAAACACCCATGCTAAATAGTTTCTAAATTTTGTCCTGAGTTTAGAAATACCCAATGTTTACATGTTCTTTGCTTTTTTTTACAAGTTATAGGGCAATAAGTACAAGTAGCACTTTGCTATTTCCAAACCACTTTTTTTCAAAATTAGCGCTAGTTACATTGGGACACTGATATCTTTCAGGAATCCCTGAATTTCCCTTGACATGTATATATTTTTCTTTAGAATACATCCCAAAGTACTGATCTAGGCCCATTTTGGTATATTTCATGCCACCATTTCACCGCCAAATGAGATCAAATAAAAAATTTTTTTTTCACAAACTTTAGGTTTCTCACTGAAATTATTTGCAAACAATTTGTGCAATTATGGCATAAATGGTTGTAAACGCTTCTCTGGGATCCCCTTTGTTCAGAAATAGCAGACATATATGGCTTTGGCGTTGCTTTTTGGTAATTACAAGGCCGCTAAATGCCACTGCGCACCACACGTGTATTATGCCAAGCAGTGAAAGGGTTAATTAGGGAGCATGTAAGGAGCTTCTAGGGTTAATTTTAGCTTTAGTGTAGTGTAGTAGACAACCCCAAGTATTGATCTAGGCCCATCTTGGTATATTTCATACCACCATTTCACCGCCAAATGTGATCAAATGAAAAAAAAACGTTAAATTTTTCACAATTTTAGGTTTCTCACTGAAATTATTTACAAACAGCTTGTGCAATTATGGCACAAATGGTGGTAAAAGCTTCTCTGGGATCCCCTTTGTTCAGAAATAGCAGACATATATTGCTTTGGCGTTGCTTTTTGGTAATTTTTTTTTGGTTTTGGGGTTAATTAGGGAGCTTGTAGGGTTAATTTTAGCTTTAGTGTAGTGTAGTAGACAACCCAAAGTATTGATCTAGGCCTATTTTGGTATATTTTATGCCACCATTTCCCCGCCAAATGCGATCAAATAAAAAAAACGTTCACTTTTTCACAATTTTTTTCACAAACTTTAGGTTTCTCACTGAAATTATTTACAAACAGCTTGTGCAATTATGGCACAAATGGTTGTAAATGCTTCTCTGGGATCCCCTTTGTTCAGAAATAGCAGACATATATTGCTTTGGCGTTGCTTTTTGGTAATTAGAAGGCCACTAAATACCACTGCGCATCACACGTGAATTATGTCTAGCAGTGAAGAGGTTAATTAGGTAGCTTGTAGGGAGCTTGCAGGGTTAATTTTAGCTTTAATGTAGAGATCAGCCTCCCATCCTGATCCCTCCCAAACAGCTCTCTTCCCTCCCCACCCCACAATTGTCCCCACCATCTTAAGTACTGGCAGAAAGTCTGCCAGTACTAAAATTAAAGTTATTTTAAAAATAATAATAATGTTTTTTAGCATATTTACATATGCTGATGTTTAGGATCCCCCCTTAGCCCCCAACCTCCCTGATCCCCCCCAAACAGCTCTCTAACCCTCCCCCTATACCTTACTGGTAGCCATCTTGTTTTAGTTTACTAAAAAAACAGCTTTTTTTATTTTATTAATTTTTTTCTGTAGTGTAGCTTCCCCCCAGCCAAAGACCAACCCCCTGCCCCCTTCCAGATCCCTTAGATGTCTTTTTTTAAATAAATTTTTACCCCACTTTATCCTACTTTTTAAAAAAAAATTCTGTAGTGTAGCCGTTCCTACCCGCTTCCACCCCGTGCACGCGCCCACCCCTGCCCTCCCGTGCACGCCCCGACGTGCACTCCCACGATCCCGCCCCCCTCAACGTCATATGGCCCATCGAGCAAATTATTTAAAGAACAAATTGGCACCGACTGAATTAAAAAGAAGTATAAATTTACATAAAGATCTTTATGGAAAAGAAATTTAGATCCAATAGTACAGGTAAAGAATATATTTGAAAAGATCATATTACATTCACTGATAGGAACATTGTTTATTTGATAACTTGCTTATGTAGAAAGCAGTATGTAGGAGAGTCCACCAGGCCTGTTAGGGAGAGAGTAAGAGAGCATATTCTGTCAATAGAAAAAGCAACTGAAGACAGGAACAAGGACCTACCAGTCCCTCAGCATTTTTTAAACTGGAATAATTGCAATCTAAACATTTTTAACTATACTGCAATAGCAAAATTAAAATCAAACTGGAGGGGTGGTATTACAGAAAGGGAATTACAGAAATTAGAATTAAAATGGATTTACACACTAGAAACCCTACAACCAAAAGGTTTAAATATAGATTTTAGTCTATCCCCCTTTTTAGGTTAGAGTATAATTAACATTGTATGTATTTTTTCATAGTTACATGAAATATGTTGCAAAAAAGGATAAAATCAAATCCAAGAACGATTATATGAAATTATGCAGACTATTTAGAGGCCTCTAGTTATCAACATGTCTACTTACTTGCCATCGCCTAAGCTCGCCTACCATCGCTGCTGCGGACCTGAATACGCTCGCCAAAGTTATCAATAAAGCTGTCAAAAAGCAGCGCACCAAGTACGGGGCGATGAGCAGCGGACTGTGATAGTTATCACTCATCCGATCTCGCTGCTCTTCGGCTTTTTCCCAGCTTTATTGCTAGCCTGTCACTAAGCACCCACACTAAACTACACTGTTCTACCCCTTATGCCGGCACCCCCGGAGCCCCCTGCAACTAAATAAAGTAATTAACCCCTAAACCGCCGCTCCTAGACTCCGCCGCAACTATAATAAATGTATTAACCCCTAAACCACCGCTCCCGGACCCCGCCGCCACCTACATTATACCTAGTAACCCCTATCCTGCCCCCCCTATACTGCCGCCACCAATAATAAATTTATTAACTCCTATCCTGCCGATCCTGGACCCCGCCGCAACTAAATAAATTGTTTAACCCCTAAACTGCTGCTCCCGGACCCTGCCGCCACCTATATTAAACTTATTAACCCCTAATCTGCCCCCCCCCCTACACCGTCGCCACCTATAATAAATGTATTAACCCCTATCCTGCCCCCCTACACCGTCGCCACCTATAATAAATTTATTAACCCCTAAACCTAAGTCTAACCCTAACACTCCCCTAACTTAAATATTAATTAAATACATCTAAATATTATAACTCTTATTAACTAAATTAATCCTATTTAAAACTAAATACTTACCTTTAAAATAAACCCTAATATAGCTACAATATAAATAATAATTATATTGTTTCTATCTTAGGATTTATTTTTATTTTACAGGGAAATTTAAATTTATTTTAACTAGGTACAATAGCTATTAAATAGTTATTAACAAATTAACAAATTTACCTGTAAAATAAATCCTAACCTAAGTTACAATTACACCTAACACTACACTATCATTAACTAAATTATTCCTATTTAAAACTAAATACTTACCTGTAAAATAAACCCTAAGATAGCTACAATGTAATTAATATTTACATTGTAGCTATTTTAGGATTTATATTTATTTTACAGGTAACTTTGTATTTATTTTAGCTAGTTAGAATAGTTATTAAATAGTTATTAACTATTTAATAACTACCTAGCTAAAAGAAATACAAAATTAACTGTAAAATAAATCCTAACCTAAGTTACAATTAAACGTAACACTGCACTAACATTAAAATAATTAAATACATTAGCTACAAATAACTACAATTAAATACAATGAAATAAACTAACTAAAGTACAAAAAATAAAAAAATCTAAGTTACAAAATTTTTTTTTTACAAACATTTAAAAAATATTACAACAATTTTAAGCTACTTACACCTAATCTAAGCCCCCTAATAAAATAACAAAGCCCCCCAAAATAAAAAATGCCCTACCCTATTCTAAATTATGAAAGTTAACAGCTCTATTACCTTACCAGCCCTTAAAAGGGCCTTTTGCGGGGCATGCCCCAAAGTATTCAGCTCTTTTGACTGTAAAAAAATACAACCCCCCCCAACATTAAAACCCACCACCCACACACCCCTACTCTAACCCAAACCCCCCTTAAATAAACCTAACACTACCCTACCTTTAGCCGTCTTCAGCCAGCCGACCACCGATGGAACAGAAGAGGACATCCGCAGCAGCCGAAGTCATCATCCAGAGGGTGCTGAAGAAGTCTTCCATCCGATTGAAGTCATCATCCAAGGGGCGCTGAAGAGGTTTTGCATCCGATTGAAGTCTTCATCCAGGCGGCGTCTTCAATCTTCATCCATCCGGAGCGGAGCCATCTTCAGACGAGCCGACGCGGAGGCATCTTCTTCCACCGACGACTTCCCGATGAATGACGGCTCCTTTAAGTGACGTCATCCAAGATGGCGTCCCTCGAATTCCGATTGGCTGATAGGATTCTATCAGCCAATCAGAATTAAGGTAGGAAAAATCTGATTGGCTGATTGAGTTAAAACTCCAAGGGGAACAGCTGTTAAAGCAATTTAATATCAGTCTGGTTGAAACAACAAACATTCTTGACGGATATCGTCAATTTATGATACAGAATTGCATAATTGAAATGTGAAGTACTTTATATGCAAAGTGTTCCTATATGTAAAGTTTTTTAACTGTGAGCAAGTAGTAATCATTTTTAAGACTGTGTGCTAATTTGTAAACACTTTTGAGATGTAACCTTTTTATTTATACATAGTAAAGAATTTTATTTTTAACCAAACGTGTGAGATACATTTTTCTGACATTGTGTCTGATATTATGCAAACAGAAAAAACTTTTTAAGAAAATATATATATATGTTTATATATCTAAAGAATTTTTTTTATTATTTTATAAGTTAAAATATATACATTCTATTATCAGAGATAACGAATATATACAAAATTATTATTGAGATCTGAATTTTTAGACTTACCAAATCTGTTAAGGTGCACTCAAAAGTACCCATTTTTCTAATATTATTGAATAACGCCAATCTTGAGGTTTGATTGGATATTTTTGAGTGTATAATTCAGTAATACATCTGAAAGCACTTGAGACGCAGCAAATAAACTCTTTGTCTGGCCACTCTGCCTGCTTAACCCCTGAACTGCTGGATTGCTATACTGTTACTGAACTCTGCCTGTCTGGTCCTTCTATTGGTTTTCCCCTGAACTGCCAAGGACTACCCTGCCTATTGTGAGTACTGCTTACCTCATTTTACAAACTCTCTCTGCTCTGGGATATTTCCTATCATTCCACTTGATGCCGGGATAAGAAGACTGCTGGCCAAGTTTGGTCTGATAGAGGAATATCCCAGGAGCATCACATTATATAAATTAAAAAAGAAATGGACTGCACTTTCAAACCGGACTGGGTACACATACCATGATCACTACAAAAGTAGTGAAAATGAGAGCACCACCCACATTGTAGACTTTAAGACTTAAACAGAGTACTTGTGATGGAATAGGGGCTTTGCTCACCCTTTTTAGAATCCAGTACAAAAGGAGAACAAAGCACTTTTGTATATTTGACAATGATATGTCCTTTATTGGGATTAATTCATTTCCGTTAATACTTACCTTTATGCGCTCTGTAGAGAGTGCTAACTTGCTCCTCTTCTTGCCAGAGCCCCAGCCGCACTAACAAGAGACTTAGCACACTTGGCTCCCAGGTCCTACAGTATGGTTAGTGCAGGTCCTGGGAACTGAGAGCGTTAAGACTGCTGTCAGTGCAGCTGGGGCTCTGGCAAAAAGAGGAACAGGTTAGCGCGCTCTCCAGAGAAAGTTAAGTATTGTTACTATTGTAGCTTCAGGTGAACTTTTCACCTGTAGCTTTGAAACATTTATATTTGTTGTGCTTTCAAAGGAAACTTGGTGCAAATTTTCTGTGGGCCAAGCTATTCTTTTTCGGCAGCTGGCCTCCTGCTGCTGGTAATGACAGAAAATGCACCATCCTAAACTGTTGATTATCGTAATGGCTTCTGACAGCAATTTTTTTTTTTCATTTTAAGACTTTGCAAAAGCCCAATTGTGGCTCAGTGGAAACTAGCCCATAAATGGACAGGTTTTAGTTTCCCTTTTTTTTCTTTAGATACTCTTTTGTGATTTTGGCAGTGTTGTATGTATCAATATCATGTATATATCTCTTCTGCCAAGCTTCTGAGTGTCATCTTGTCAGCCAGTATTTTGGTATATCATCAGGCATTCATGGTGCCATCTATAAATGTCATCTACACCTTTTGCACTCATGCAGCCCCATATCATCACACTACCACCTCCGTGCTTCATTTTTGGGACTATGCATTCAATGAGGTAGTCCTGGCCAGGTTCATGCCAAACATGCTGAACCCCAATTTTTAGAATGTGCTCCCAGTATTAATCAGGCTTCTTTTCATGTTGTTTAGCAAATTTTAATCTTGCAATTTTGTGCCTTATAACAAGCAAAGTGTTTTTTTCTTGGAAGCCGTCTATAGAGGTTGATATTATGCAATGTACTTTTCACTGTCTGAACTGTCACAGAAACTCTGATTTTCATTGATAACCCCTGAGCCAAGTCTAAAGTAGATTCCTGTCTGTTTTTCAGAGCTAGATAGTTCAAGCAGTGCATTATCCAAGGGGTCATTTTAGGAGGACGGCCACTGCGGCTTTGATTAGTGGTACTATGGATCATTTCATACCTCTGGATTACTGTTATAACTGTATTTCAACTGATTTTTAGTTGGTCACCGATCTTACTGCATCCTTTTCCATCTTTTTGACTTCTCACAATCATAATTTTCAATTCCTCTGGCAATTCTTTTCCATGTGAAGCCATGATGCACACATACAGTTAGACACAGCCCATAGGTCCACATTGAGAAACTTCTGGTGTTCACGGGTAATTTTAAAGCTTCAATTAGGCTACTTGGAAATCACGGTTGTACTCAATTTTGATTCAATGATCGCAGATAGGGAAATATAAAGTTAGGGGGGCTTTAGTTTTAGGAGTTACTAGTTTAAATTAGTTTATTGCGATCTTGGGGGCGTTAGGTTTAGGAGTTACTAGTTTAAATTAGTTTATTGTGATGTGGGGGATTTCGGTTTAGGGGTTAATAGGTTTATTATAGTGGCAACAGAATTAGGTGTTAATAACTTTAGTATAGTGGGGCATGAACCTCCAGTTGGCAAGAAACCTGCCAGTTGCTTCTTATTGAAAGCAGTAGATGGATCTGAATCTTGCATTAAATGTACACATTTTTTGTTAAGAAGCAGACTTCTGGCAATGAAGAGCCGTTTGTGTTTGAAGTAAATACAAACTAACATTCAGCTAGAATATGAGTTATGCGCGCTATAGGGAATTAAATGAACGCAATAAAAGTAACGCATAACAGAATTATGTGTTAATAACTTTAGTATAGTTGGGCTATGTGGGCGGATGGTAGATTAGGGGTTAATAATATTTAAATAGTATTTGCAATGCGGGAGGGCAAAGGTTTAGGGGTTAATAACTTTAGAATAGTGGCGAAGATGTCGGGGATTGGCGGAAGAGGCGTTAATAAACTTTATTAGTTGCGGCGATGTCAGGAGTGGCAAATTAGGGGTCAATAACTTTAATATAGTATTTGTGATGTGGGAGGACCTCGGTTTAGGGGTTAATAGGTAGTTTATGGGTGTTAGTGTACTTTGTGACAGTTTAGTTATGAGTTTTATGTAACAGTTTGTAGCGTAAAACTCATAACTACTGGTCTCAGATTGCGGAACGAATCGTGTCGGTATAGGGTGTAACCAGGCTTTTTAGCCAAACCGCAAAACTTGTAATGGATGCGTTATGGAAGTCCCATGAAAAAAACGTCATTTTTATGAATGCAGGACTGATCTTGCGTTACAGACTAAAAGGCTTGCGGTACAGCTACACCGACAAGACTTGTAATGGCTGCGGTGCTGTTTAAACATTGAAATGGCCATTTTTTCAGCATTAAAACACGAAAGCAATACTCGTAATCTAGGTGAATGTTTTTAGTTTGTGTTTAAGTGCAAATAACTTTAAATTATATTAATCTCAACATGTAATGTCCCCATACAAGGCTAAGACACAAGTTGAGTGTTATTTTTCTCTCAGCCTTGTGTAAACAATATTGTACAATCAGGTATTATAAATTAGATTCAACCACATGTGCCTTACCATCCAATTGCCACTATTATCAATTAATACTTTTTTCAAGCCTGCCAGCAAAGTATCTCTAAATTAAAAACTTGCTACTCTGGTAGTAGTTTAGTGAATCAAGCTTTTGCTATCATCTTTTCAGTTTGTATATCGTGAAGTAGATTTTTTCTCATTTTTGTTGCTTGGTAATTTTTCCCCACTCTGCAACTAGTGGCATAGATTCAAATCTTTCTGATCTAGTTTATCTCTCCAGACGCATGTTTTTAATATTCAAAGCAATCATAGTCCTAACAGATTTCTGTATTGGGAAAAGATCTATTTCTATATTGGAAAATAATTGGATCAGATTTGAGCAGATAAGCAGAAATGCCACCTATATTATACATGCCCAGCATCAAATTTGACAATCACAATCCACTAGACAGATGCCATTTCTGATGTATAAAATCTAGATAAAGGGGCCTATCTATCAAGCTCCGAATCCTAGAGGATGCATAACTTACTTGGGTTGTGCTAGTTGTGAATTATCCCTTGGGTGGGATGTTAGTTTAGTGGATTCCTTAGGTGGCTTCATTTAGTGGTCCCTTGAGTGTCAGCTGTTAGGTTAGGGAATAATCTGGTTAAGGGTGTTTTAGGTTGTAGTGTTTTTGTTATGTTAGGGAATTGAGTAAGTTATCTGGGGTACTGGCATTTCTTGCATTGAGTGTGTAAATGTTGAGGGTGACAAAAAGATGTAACATTTGAGAGGTATGTATTTGTGTTGAGGGTTCAAAGGGATGATAGCTTGAGTAGCATTAGACTTTTGTTTTTGGTGGTTTACTAACCAAATAAAATATCTGATACTTTAAATATTTAACTAAACACAGGATGTTTGCCCTTAAAATCCGGAAAACATTAAAATATTTATTCCTGTGTATCACATAATAATTTGAAAATTCTGCAGCATCCAATTGCAAATTATCTCCAATATCGCTAGGTCACCTTTCAGTATGTTCTGCTAAGCTTTGTAAAATAGTGTAAGATCAAAATCTTGTTCCAAATTTACAGCTAGATTACGAGTTATGCGCGCTATAGGGAAATTAACGAAGGCAACAAAAGTTTAACCCTCTATAGAGCAGTTATCAAACAGTCGGCTTGTGCATGCGATATGGTGCTTTTAAGCTCCATACCGCACAAAATACAAGCGCTGTTTTGACGTGCTCATGCACGCTTTCCTCATAGACATCAACGGGGAGAGCGGGCTAAAAAAAAAACTAAAACCTGTGATTGCGGAATAAAAAGCTCAGTAACGCAGCCCCTTTGATGTCTATGGGGGAAAAAAAAGTTAAATTTAAACCTAACACCCTAACATAAACCCCACGTCTAAAGATCCCTAATCTGCTGCCCCCGACATCGCAGACACCTACATAATGTTATTAACCCCTAATATGCCACTCCCGATATTGACGCCATCCTAAATTAAACAATTAACCCCTGGTCTGCCGCTCCAGATGTCGCTGCCACTATACTAAAGTTATTAACCCCTATTCCCCCGCACCCCAACATCGTCCACAATGTAATAAATCTATTAACCCCTATTCCGCCGCTCCCCAACATTGTCGCAACTAAAGAAATTTATTAACCCCTAAACCTCTGTCCTCCCACATCACTACTACTAAATAAACTTATTAACCCCTAAACCGCTAGCCCCCTACATTGCAACAACCTAAATTAAACTATATTAACCCCTAAACCTAACCCTAGCCCTAACGTAACCATAACCCTAACACCCCCTAACTTTAACATAATTAAAATAGAGCTAAATTAAACTTACAATTATTAAATAAATAATTCCTATTTAAAACTAAATACTTACCTGTGAAATAAAACCTAAGTTAGCTACAATATAACTAATAGTTATATTGTAGCTAGGTTAGGTTTTATTTTTATTTCACAGGTAAGTTTTTATTTATTTTAACTAGGTAGACTAGTTAGTAAATAGTTATTAACTATTTACTAACTACCTAGTTAAAATAAATACAAACTTACCCCTGAAATAAAACCTAAGCTGCCTTACACTAAAACCTAACATTACAAAAATAAAAATTACCATAAAAAAACACACTAAAATTACAAAAATAAAAAAACTACCATTACAAAAAAATAACAAACGAAATTATACAAAATAATAAAAATGATTCCTATTCTAATACCCTTTAAAAAAAAACACCCCAAAATAAAAAAACCTAATCTAGAATAAAATACCAAGGGCCTTTTGTAGGGCATTGTCCTAAAGTTAACAGCTCTTTGCTAAAAAACAAACAAACAACCCCTAACAGTATACAAACGCAACCCCCCAAAATAAAAATAAAGTAAAACCTAATCTGTCCATTGCCCTGAAAAGGGCATTTGTATGGGCTTCGCCTTTAAAAGGGCATTTATATTTTTTTCCTGCCCTTAAAAGGGCATTCAGTTCTTTTGTGAAATGCCCAAGCCCTAATCTAAAAATAAAAACCCACCCCAAAATGAAAAAATACATTACACAAAATAACAAACAAATTGTCAAAAATAATAAAAATTATTCTTATTCTAATACCCATTAAAAAACACCTCAAAATAAAAAACCTAATCTAGAATAAACTAACAATAGCCCTTAAAAGGGCCTTTTGTAGGGCATTGCCCTAAGTTAAACAGCTATTTTACCTGAATAAGAAAATACAAAGCCCCACTAACATTATAAACCCCCACCCCCCCCCAAACCCACAAAATAAAAATAAAAAACTATATAAAAAACCTAAGCTGACCATTGCCCTGAAAAGGGCATTTGTATGGGCATTGCCCTTAAAAGGGCATTTAGCCCTTTTGTTTGCCCTGACTTCGCCGCCTGGATGAAGATTGTTCAAACGGGACTTAAACTGTAATTGGATCTTCGGGGGTTAGTGATAGACTTTTTTAAGGTTTTTTTTGGGTGTTTTTTTTTTTAGTTTAGGGTTTGGGCTTTCGTAAAAGAGCTAAATGACAATTTCATGGCAAAGCAAAAGAGCTAAATGCCCTTTTAATGAGGGGGCTTTCAGTTTAGGGGTTACTAGTTTAATTTAGAATATTTCATTGTGGGGGCTTGCGGTTTAGGGGTTAATAGGTTTATTATAGTGGCGGTGGTGTAGGGCTTAATAACTTTAGTATAGTGGGGGCGGTGTGGGCGGACGGCAGATTAGGGGTTAATAATATTTAAATAGTGTTTGCGATGCGGGAGGGCGGCGGTTTAGGGGTTAATAACTTTAGTATAGTGGCGACGATGTCGGGAAGCGGCGGAATAGGGGTTTATAAATTTTATTTGTTTTGAGACGATGTTAGAAGTGGCAGATTAGGGGTTAATAACTTTAATATAGTATCTGTGATGCGGGAGGGCCTCGGTTTAGGGATTAATAGGTAGTTTATGGGTGTTTAGTGTACTTTGTAGCAGTTTAGTTATGAGTTTTATATAACAGTTTTGTTGCATAAAACTCCTAACTACTGCTGGCTGGAACGCAAGTTTTTTAGCCTCACCGCAAAACTTGTAATGGCTGCACTATGGAAGTCCCATGAAAAAAAGTCATTTTTACGAGTGCAGGACTAACGTTGTGTTACAGGCTAAAAGGCTTGCGGAACAGCTATACCGACAAGACTTATAATGGCTGCGGTGCTGTTCTAAAGCTGACATTAGCATTTATTCAGCGTTAAAATACAAATGCAAAACTTGTAATCTAGGTGTCTCAAAGCTCTCAAATCACAGTGCTAGACTATGGGCCCGATCTGATATGCAGCGTCGCCCGCAAAAGCCAGCGACGCCAAATTTTGCGCTGGTTTGGTATCACATATACAGCGTAACATAGAAGTTATGCTCGTATATTTCTGCCTTCGGCCGCAGTTTTTTGACCCATAGACAGGTATACCAAACCTGCACAGTTTGGTATCCAATATACAGTGTAAGGACTTACGTGGCGAAAATGGAGAAATCTTACTCCATTTTCACCTCGCCACAAATTGCAGGCGTAGTACGGAGTATCGGAGCCCCGTAGCTCCCATAAACTGCCTGCAAAATAAAACCTAACACCTAACGCATGCGCAATGTCTATATACCTGTCAACCGCAATCCCCCGCCGCAATCCCTAATAAAGTGTTTAACCCCTAATCCGCCGCTCCCGGACCCCGCCGCCACCTACATTAAATGTCTAACTCCCTAATGTGATCCCCCTACACTGCCGCCACCTACATTAAAATTATTAACCTCTAATGTAATCCCCCTACACCGCCGCATCTATAATAAAATTATTACCCCCAATGTGAGCCCCCTACCCCGCCGCCACCTATATTAACTACATTACCCCCAATCTAATCCACCTACACTGCCGCCACCTATTTTAACTATATTACCCCCTAATGTGAGCCCCCTACACCGCCGCAACCTACATTAACTATATTACCCCCTAATGTGAGCCCCCTACCCCGCCGCCACCTACATTATCTATATTACCCCCTAATATGATCCCCCTACCCCGCCGCAACCTATATTAAAATGATTAACCCCTAATCTAATCCCCCTACACCGCTGCCACCTATAATAAATGTATTACCCCCTAAAATACTAAAATGTCCCTACCCTAAACTAAATTACAAATAGCCCTTAAAAGGGCCTTTTGTGGGGCATTGTCCCAAAGTAATCAGCTCTTTTACCTGTAATCTGACCCCCCTACATCGCTGCCACCTATATTAAATATATTAACCCCTAATCTAATCCCCCTACACCGCCGCAACCTATATTAAATATATTAACCCCTAATCTGACCCCCCTACACCGCCGCCACGTATATTAACCCTAATTATATTAGGGTTAATATAGTTAATTTAGTTATTATATTATATATATTATTAATATAGTTAATAATTAATATAGTTATTATATTATATATATTAACTATATTAAGCCTATCTAACCCTAACACCCCTAACTTAATTATTATTGCAATAAATCTAAATAATATTAATATTATTAACTAAAATATTCCTATTTAAAACTAAATACTTACTTATAAAATAAACCCTAAGATAGCTACAATATAATTAATAATTACATTGTAGCTATTTTAGGGTTTATATTTATTTTACAGGTAACTTGGTATTTATTTTAACTAGGTACAATAGCTATTAAATAGTTAATAACTATTTAATAGCTACCTACGTAAAATAATTACCAATTTACCTGTAAAATAAATCCTAACCTTAGTTACAAATACACCTACACTATCAATAAATTAAATAAACTACAATTATCTAAACTAAAATATAATTAAATACACTAAACTAAATTACAAAAACAAACAAACACTAAATTACAAAAAATAAAAAAGATTACAAGAATGTTAAGCTAATTACACCTAATCTAAGCCCCCTAATAAAATAACAAAACCCCCCAAAATAAAAAAACGTCCCTACCCTAAACTAAATTACAAAAAGTAATCAGCTCTATTACCAGCCCTTAAAAGGGCCTTTTGTGGGGCATTGCCCCAAAGTAATCAGCTCTTTTACCTGTGAAAAAAAGAACAACCCCCCATTGCAACCCACCACCCACACACACCTACTCTAAAACCCACCCTATCCCCCCTTAAAAAACCTAAGTCTAACCCCCAAGTGCTCCTTACCTGTCCTGAAGACCGGCGGAGAAGGTCTTGTTCCAGGCGAAGTCTTCTTCCAGGCTGCGACTTCTTCTTCTTCTAGGAACCAGCCGGCGGGGAGCAGAGGAGTTGAAGACCGATGACCGCGGAGCTGAAGACCGTCCTCCCTGGAACTGAAGACCGTCGATGCAGGAACTGAAGATTGGCAATGCTGGAACTGAAAACCGGAGCCATGGAGCGTGGAGGATCCTCTTCATACGATCGCCGCTGTACCCTGAATCGGAATTCAAGGTACGCGATTAAAAAATGGCGTCCCTTGAATTCCTATTGGCTGATTTGAGCCGTCAAATTCAAATCAGCCAATCGGATGAAAGCCAATAGAATAAGAGTTACTATAATTCTATTGGCTGATTAGAATAGCCAATAGAATTACAGTAGCTCATTTCTATTGGCTAATCAAATCAGCCAATAGAATTAAAGTAGCTCTCATCCGATTGGCTGATTTGAATTTGAAGGCTCAAATCAGCCAATAGGAATTCAAGGGACGCCATTTTTAATCGCGTACCTTGAAGTCCGATTCAGTGTACGGCGGCGATTGTATGAAGAGGATCCTCCACGCTCCATGGCTCCGGTCTTCAGTTCCAGCGTCGCCGATCTTCAGTTCCTGCATTGCCGGTCTTCAGTTCCAGGGAGGACGGTCTTCAGCTCCGCGGTCATTGGTCTTCAACTCCTCCACTCCGCGATGGTTCCTGGAAGATGAAGAGGTCGCCGCCTGGAAGAAGACTTCTCCGCCTTGAACAGGACCTTCTCCGCCGGTCTTCAGGCCAGGTAAGGAGCACTTGGGGATTAGACTTAGGTTTTTTAAGGGGGGATAGGGTGGGTTTTAGAGTAGGGGTGTGTGGGTGATGGGTTGTAATGGGGGGGTTGTTCTTTTTTTTCCCAGGTAAAAGAGCTGATTACTTTGGGGCAATGCCCCACAAAAGGCTCTTTTAGAGCTGATTACTTTTTGTAATTTAGTTTAGGGTAGGGACATTTTTTATTTTGGGGGGCTTTGTTATTTTATTAGGGGGCTTAGATTAGGTGTAATTAGCTTAAAATTCTTGTAATCTTTTTTTATTTTTTGTAATTTAATGTTTGTTTTTTTTGTAATTTAGTTTAGTGTATTTAATTATATTTTAGTTTAGATAATTGTAGTTTATTTAATTTATTGATAGTGTAGGTGTATTTGTAACTTAGGTTAGGATTTATTTTACAGGTAAATTGGTAATTATTTTAAGTAGGTATCTATTAAATAGTTATTAACTATTTAATAGCTATTGTACCTAGTTAAAATAAATACCAAGTTACCTGTAAAATAAATATAAACCCTAAAAGAGCTACAATGTAATTATTAATTATATTGTAGCTATCTTAGGGTTTATTTTATAGGTAAGTATTTAGTTTTAAATAGGAATATTTTAGTTAATAATATTAATATTATTTAGATTTATTGCAAAAATAATTAAGTTAGGGGTGTTAGGGTTAGATAGGGTTAATATAGTTAATATATATAATATAATAACTATCGGCTAGATTTGGAGTTTTGTCGGTAACGACCCGAAAAGCTAACGCCGGCTTTTTTCTGGCCGCACCATAAAAATAACTCTGGTATTGAGAGTCCACATAAAGGCTGCGTTAGGCTCCAAAAAAGGAGCGTAGAGCATATTTAACGCAGCTTCAACTCTCGATACCAGAGTTGCTTACGCAAGCGGCCAGCCTCAAAAACGTGCTTGTGCACGATTCCCCCATAGGAAACAATGGGGCTGTTTGAGCTGAAAAAAAACCTAACACCTGCAAAAAAGCCGCGTTCAGCTCCTAACGCAGCCCCATTGTTTGCTATGCGGAAACACTTCCTACGTCTGCACCTAACACTCTAACATGTACCCCGAGTCTAAACACCCCTAACCTTACACTTATTAACCCCTAATCTGCCGCCCCCGCTATCGCTGACCCCTGCATATTATTATTAACCCCTAATCTGCCGCTCCGTAAACCGCTGCTACTTACATTATCCCTATGTACCCCTAATCTGCTGCCCTAACATCGCCGACCCCTATATTATATTTATTAACCCCTAATCTGCCCCCCACAACGTCGCCTCCACCTGCCTACACTTATTGACCCCTAATCTGCCGAGCGTACCTGAGCGCTACTATAATAAAGTTATTAACCCCTAATCCGCCTCACTAACCCTATAATAAATAGTATTAACCCCTAATCTGCCCTCCCTAACATCGCCGACACCTAACTTCAATTATTAACCCCTAATCTGCCGACTGGAGCTCACCGCTATTCTAATAAATGTATTAACCCCTAAAGCTAAGTCTTACCCTAACACTAACACCCCCCTAAGTTATATATAATTTACATCTAACGAAATTAATTATCTCTTATTAAATAAATTATTCCTATTTAAAGCTAAATACTTACCTGTAAAATAAATCCTAATATAGCTACAATATAAATTATAATTACATTGTAGCTATTTTAGGATTAATATTTATTTTACAGGCAACTTTGTAAATATTTTAACCATGTACAATAGCTATTAAATAGTTAAGAACTATTTAATAGTTACCTAGTTAAAATAATTACAAAATTACCTGTAAAATAAATCCTAACCTAAGTTAGAATTAAACCTAACACTATACTATCATTAAATTAATTAAATAAAATACCTACAATTACCTACAATTAAACCTAACACTACACTATCAATAAATAAATTAAATACAATACCTACAAATAACTACAATGAAATAAACTAACTAAAGTACAAAAAATAAAAAAGAACTGTTACAAAAAATAAAAAAAATATTTACAAACATAAGAAAAATATTACAACAATTTTAAACTAATTACACCTTCTCTAAGCCCCCTAATAAAATAACAAAGACCCCCAAAATAAAAAATGCCCTACCCTATTCTAAATTACTAAAGTTCAAAGCTCTTTTACCTTACCAGCCCTGAACAGGGCCCTTTGTGGGGCATGCCCCAAGAAGTTCAGCTCTTTTGCCTGTAAAAAAAAAAACATACAATACCCCCCCAACATTACAACCCACCACCCACATACCCCTAATCTAACCCAAACCCCCCTTAAATAAACCTAACACTAAGCCCCTGAAGATCATCCTACCTTGTCTTCACCTCACCAGGTATCACCGATCCGTCCTGGCTCCAAAATCTTCATCCAACCCAAGCGGGGGCTGGCGATCCATCATCCGGTGGCTGAAGAGGTCCAGAATAGGCTCCAAAGTCTTCATCCTATCCGGGAAGAAGAGGCGATCCGGAACGGCAACCATCTTGATCCAAGCGGCATCTTCTATCGTCATCCGATGATGACCGGCTCCATCCTGAAGATCTCCACCGCGGACCCATCTTCTTCTGGCGACGTCCAACTGAAGAATGACGGTTCCTTTAAGGGACGTCATCCAAGATGGCGTCCCTCGAATTCCGGTTGGCTGATAGGATTCTATCAGCCAATCGGAATTAAGGTAGGAATATTCTGATTGGCTGATGGAATCAGCCAATCAGAATCAAGTTCAATCCGATTGGCTGATCCAATCAGCCAATCAGATTAAGCTCGCATTCTATTGGCTGATCGGAACAGCCAATTTAGAATAGGGTAGGGCATTTTTTATTTTGGGGGTCTTTGTTATTTAGGGGCTTAGAGTAGGTGCAATTAGTTTAAAATTGTTGTAATATTTTTCTTATGTTTGTAAATATTTTTTTATTTTTTTTTGTAACTTAGTTCTTTTTTATTTTTTGTACTTTAGTTAGTTTATTTCATTGTAGTTATTTGTAGATATTGTATTTAATTAATGTATTGATAGTGTAGTGTTAGGTTTAATTGTAGGTAATTATAGGTATTTTATTTAATTAATTTAATGATAGTATAGTGTTAGGTTTAATTGTAACTTAGGTTAGGATTTATTTTACAGGTAATTTTGTAATTATTTTAACTAGGTAGCTATTAAATAGTTCTTAACTATTTAATAGCTATTGTACCTGGTTAAAATAATTACAAAGTTGCCTGTAAAATAAATATTAATCCTAAAATAGCTACATTGTAATTATAATTTATATTGTAGCTATATTAGGATTTATTTTACAGGTAAGTATTTAGCTTTAAATAGGAATAATTTATTTAATAAGAGTTAATTTATTTCGTTAGATTAAAATTATATTTAATTTAGGGGGGTGTTAGTGTTAGGGTTAGACTTAGCTTTAGGGGTTAATACATTTATTAGAATAGCGGTGAGCTCCGGTCGGCAGATTAGGGGTTAATAATTGAAGTTAGGTGTCGGCGATGTTAGGGAGGGCAGATTAGGGGTTAATACTATTTATTATAGGGTTAGTGAGGCGGATTAGGGGTTAATAACTTTATTATAGTAGCGGTGCGGTCCGCTCGGCAGATTAGGGGTTAATAAGTGTAGGCAGGTGGAGGCGACGTTGAGGGGGGCAGATTAGGGGTTAATAAATATAATATAGGGGTCGGCGGTGTTAGGGGCAGCAGATTAGGGGTACATAGCTATAATGTAGGTGGCGGCGCTTTGCGGTCGGCAGATTAGGGGTTAATTATTCTAGGTAGCTGGCGGTGACGTTGTGGGGGGCAGATTAGGGGTTAATAAATATAATACAGGGGTCGGCGGTGTTAGGGGCAGCAGATTAGGGGTACATAAGTATAACGTAGGTGGCGGTCGGCAGATTAGGGGTTAAAAAAATGTAATCGAGTGGCGGCGATGTGGGGGGACCTCGGTTTAGGGTACATAGGTAGTTTATGGGTGTTAGTGTACTTTAGAGTACAGTAGTTAAGAGCTTTATGAACCGGCGTTAGCCCAAAAAGCTCTTAACTACTGACTTTTATCTGCGGCTGGAGTTTTGTCGTTAGATTTCTAACGCTCACTTCAGACACAACTCTAAATACCGGAGTTAGAAAGATCCCATTGAAAAGATAGGATACGCAATTGACGTAAGGGGATCTGCGGTATGGAAAAGTCGCGGCTGAAAAGTGAGCGTTAGACCCTTTTTTGAGTGACTCCAAATACCGGAGTTAGCCTAAAACCAGCGTTAGGAGCCTCTAATGCTGGTTTTCACGGCTAACGCCAAACTCCAAATCTAGCCGTATATTAATTATTAACTATGGCCTAGATTTGGAGTTTGGCGTTAGCCGTGAAAACCAGCGTTAGAGGCTCCTAACGCGGGTTTCTTATGGACTCCGGTATTTAGAGTTCAGTTACCGACACTCAAAAATCACTCAACGCTCAAATTTCTACCGACACCTCAGACCCAGTAGTAAACATATACCGACAAAATAAACATCAACGAATCACAAAACAAATATTACACAAACTACACTTACACTCATACAAACACTACACTATGTTTATTTTTAAGATTTAATAATTTTTCATCAAAATACAAATGATCAAATTTGCGAGATCTCGGGTGTTAGAAAAAAAAACTACACAAATCCATTTTCCCATTGACTTACATTGACACACGGGAAAAGACCCTCATATGCCTACATCTAACTAATAACATTATCACAAATATACACTCATCGATGCATGCAAACAATATACACCACATACAAAAAATATTTATTTATTACAAAAAGAACACGATTTAGTTACTTTTTCACACAAGCTCATGACGTCACTCACTTTACGAGGAAAACCAGTCTTAGAAAAAAAAAATGACCAAATTTTAGAGCCTCCATTGACTTCTATTGGGAAGACGTGCTCGTGCACGCGAAACCCACATTTCCCTAACACACGCAAATAGCGTAGACCGAAAAACTCCAAATACCAGCGCTAGGAAATACATGCTTTTATGCGTTAGACCCAGCTATGATAAATAGATCAAGAAATGACTATTTCCCTATGGTGGATTTATGGATTTAATTATTGAATATTCACAACACCATTAAATTTTTAAGACTTTTATATTACATCAACTACAAATCAACATCACTAGTAACAAACTTTTTGTTATCAAAATATTACATTTAAACGGACACAAAAATAATGTAAACTTTTCAGGATTCACAAACACTACACAATGGGAAACAATTCTCATTTACCTTTATTATTGCATTTCAGTTATTCAACTCATATGCTTGCAGCAACAGCATATCTACATATGCTTAACACATGATCAGTCATGGATGCACATACATTACTTTTAACATTCACTCATACATGTGCATTCAAATGATGGGGGAAAAACACATTACATTCTCTATAGGAATCACAAAACACAACATATGGATTTTACTGTACTTTTAACATCATGATTCCATCACCAGAAACCATTAGGAATTACGTACAACAAGAACATCATTACACAAGATTACAGATGTCACTTTATGGGAAGGAACAACAATGCCAGACCGCTATATAGAAGTCAGCATATGTGGGACACAATCACAATATATACGTATATGTACATAACACGCATCACCCATCACGCAACCACAAAGCACACATTTATATTTTATTCAGCACATAATAACAATGTAGCACAATACAACAACACAATGAGGATTTCAGAACTACATAGGCAGGTTAATAATATCATGACGTCATTAGAAGATTCAACCATACACATCACAGATTCACCACTGTACCGCCCCTTTCTGAACTTTAACACTCAATACTACAATACAACATATACGTAAATAACAGTTTGGAACAGCATTATTAGGGAGATTTGAATGGGACAATTAATAAATATTGTCAGATCGCAAATCACTTATATATATAATACTACAGATGACAGCCGGAAGTTATTCAGTATTAGTGCCATTTGAATGGGAAGCATACAATATTGACAGCTCGGCAATCACTTATATATACAATACTACAGATGGCAGACGGGAAGTTCTAAATTATTATTGCGATTTGAAAGGGACGCATACAATATTGACAGCTCGGCAATCACTTATATATACAATACTACAGATTGCAGACGGGAAGTTCTGAATTATTATTGCGATTTGAAAGGGACGCATACAATATTGACATCTCGGCAATCACTTATATACACAATACTACAGATGACAGCCGGAAGTTATTCAGTATTATTGCGATTTGAATGAGACGCATACAATATTGACAGCTCGGCAATCACTTATATATAAAATACTAAAGATGACAGCCGGAAGTTATTCAGTATTATTGAGATTTGAATGGGATGCATACAATATTGACAGCTCGGCAATCACTTATATATACAATACTACAGATGGCAGACGGGAAGTTCTGAATTATTATTGCGATTTGAAAGGGACGCATACAATATTGACAGCTCGGCAATCACTTATATATACAATACTACAGATGGCAGACGGGAAGTTCTGAATTATTATTGCGATTTGAAAGGGACGCATACAATATTGACAGCTCGGCAATCACTTATTTATACAATACTACAGATGGCAGACGGGAAGTTCTGAATTATTATTGCGATTTGAAAGGGACGCATACAATATTGACATCTTGGCAATCACTTATATACACAATACTACAGATGACAGCCGGAAGTTATTCAGAATTATTTCGATTTGAATGGGACGCATACAATATTGACAGCTCGGCAATCACTTATATACACAATACTACAGATGACAGCCGGAAGTTATTCAGTATTATTGAGATTTGAATGGGACGCATACAATATTGACAGCTCGGCAATCACTTATATATACAATACTACAGATGGCAGACGGGAAGTTCTGAATTATTATTGCGATTTGAAAGGGACGCATACAATATTGACAGCTCGGCAATCACTTATATATACAATACTACAGATGGCAGACGGGAAGTTCTGAATTATTATTGCGATTTGAAAGGGACGCATACAATATTGACATCTCGGCAATCACTTATATACACAATACTACAGATGACAGCCGGAAGTTATTCAGTATTATTGCGATTTGAGTGGGACGCATACAATATTGACAGCTCGGCAATCACTTATATATACAATACTACAGATGACAGCCGGAAGTTATTCAGTATTATTGAGATTTGAATGGGACGCATACAATATTGACAGCTCGGCAATCACTTATATATACAATACTACAGATGGCAGACGGGAAGTTCTGAATTATTATTGCGATTTGAAAGGGACGCATACAATATTGACAGCTCGGCAATCACTTATATATACAATACTATAGATGGCAGACGGGAAGTTCTGAATTATTATTGCGATTTGAAAGGGACGCGTACAATATTGACAGCTCGGCAATCACTTATATATACAATACTACAGATGTTAATTTATCGTTTACAAACAATATTGCAGCAACATTGATTGATCACATTTGATGCACATTATACACAACTTTGCACTTTCATTCATGTTAGCCTGGACGTGTGCTTGTTACTATAAGATCGCGTTTAATAAATATTGATTACGCATATGATCAAACATTACAAACATGCACTGTATGTGTGATATTTGACACTTTCACATTGAGATTCATTGTTGGAAAACAAAATTTCAGCAAACAACAAAAAAAACGCCCACTGTGAAAGCATTCGCGCCGCTCACATACAAACAAGTGAATACAATCAGCAATCATTACAAACTCACTACCATTGGATTAATTGTACTATAAATCCCCCAAACAACATGGCCAATGCATCACTTGTGATCCACATCAGATCAAGTGCATACCTTGTTACGCTGTTTTGAAAGATGGATGACGATGACATGGTAGACGCTGCTGGTGCTGCTATTGGCGAACTAGCTGTTGGTCGAATCAGGCAGCCTCGGCGGCTCAGACTGAGATGAAGGGGTCATCTGGTTCGAGGTCCTCCTGTCTACAGGGTGAGACCCACCTTGGAAAACATGAGCGACTTTGAGGTTTATGATAAGTATCGGCTCAATCGCGAACAGCTCATTGGCCTTTACGATCTTCTTAAACCTCATTTGGAGCCACGTATAAGAATAAGGACTGCTGTTCCCGCCATGAGTAAGATGCTAAGCTGTCTATACGTCCTGGCCTCCGGGAGTTTTCAATCCGGAGAACTGTACATGCATGGCCTGGCTCAAGGTACATTCTCTGTGGTGTTTGATAACTTTCTGGACGCCATGGTACGTATCAGTAAGCAATACATAGGATTCCCACAGAATGATGGTGATTGGAGGCGCCTGAAGCGGGAATTCTTTGATATTGCTGAATTGCCCAATGTCTTGGGAGCCATAGATTGTACCCACATTGCGCTGCGTGCTCCAATTGATGACTTGCCCTTCAGAAATCGCAAACATTTTCATAGCCTCAACGTGCAGTATGTTTGTGACGCACGGATGAGGATTATGCATGTGTGTGTGAATTTTGGAGGGGCTAGTCATGATGCCCGCATCCTCTCTCTGTCGTCCCTGTGGAGACCGTTTGAGGAAAGACAAATGCCCCCTGGTTATCTCGTTGGTGAGTATTTGTGCACAACATGGTTAATTAGTTTGACAATCGCCACTGTAGTTTTAAAATGTTAGCGTAATGTTCAGCTATAGGATGCAATTTAAACATTTATTTTTTCCCCCCGCTAATGTCTACTTTTAGTTCAATGCAGATATGTAGCATGTCTTACCTTAAATGCTCAGATAGAGAATGCAATGTAACCATGTAGTTTGCATTTTACACAAGGTTTGGTTTAGGAGAAATACGCATATGTAGCATGTCTTAGCTGAAATGGCAAGATATTAGCTAATGCAATTTAACTATGTCATTGTCTCTTTCCGCTAATGTCTACTTTTAGTTCAATGCAGATATGTAGCATGTCTTACCTTAAATGCTCAGATACAGAATGCAATGTAACCATGTAGTTTGCATTTTACACAAGGTTTGGTTTAGGAGAAATACGCATATGTAGCATGTCTTAGCTGAAATGGCAAGATATTAGCTAATGCAATTTAACCATGTCATTGTCTCTTTCCACTAATGTCTACTTTTAGTTCAATGCAGATATGTAGCATGTCTTACCTTAAATGCTCACATACAGAATGCAATGTAACCATGTAGTTTGCATTTTACACAAGGTTTGGTTTAGGAGAAATACGCATATGTAGCATGTCTTAGCTGAAATGGCAAGATATTAGCTAATGCAATTTAACCATGTCATTGTCTCTTTCCGCTAATGTCTACTTTTAGTTCAATGCAAATATATAGAGCATGTCTTACCTTAAATGCTCAGATACAGAATGCAATGTAACCATGTAGTTTGCATTTTACACAAGGTTTGGTTTAGGAGAAATACGCATATGTAGCATGTCTTAGCTGAAATGGCAAGATAGAGAATACTATTGAACTAGATTATTTTATTTTAAAATAAACATTTGTTAGTGGATTATCATGTACAAAACTTTTTATTGGACTCAAAATACTATTTTGAGGATTCTGTTTGAATTATGTTCTGTTCATAATTTATAGGTGATTCTGGGTACATGAGCTGGCCTTGGCTCATTACCCCCTTGCGTAGCCCGACTGATGTGTCTGAGGAGCACTACAATAGGGCTCATAAGAGAACCAGGGTGGTGGTTGAACAGATGTTCGGGCTCCTGAAGATGAGGTTCAGGTGCCTGGACAGGTCAGGAGGAGCCCTCCAGTACAACCCAAAGAAGGTGGCTAAGATCGTTGTAGCCTGTAGCGTCCTGCATAATATTGCACAGCGGGCTGGGATGCTGCAGGGCGTCCCGGCGCACCGAAACCTCCTCAGAGATGAGGAGGATGATCCTGTTCTAGAGGGGCCATTCCGGGACGAGGGGCTCAATGTCAGAGCAGACATCATCAACCGCCACTTTAGACAGTAAATAATAGAAGTTAGACTGGAGTATTGTCAATAGATGTGAACTCTAGGGAAATGACAAGTAGAGAATTGTGCAAACATGTTAGGATTGTTCATCAAATGCTAAAAAAGTGTTTGATTTATTAATATAGGTGATGCTCTGGGCATTGGGTCCTGTAGCGAGTCTTTGCCACCTGGTTTTTAAAGAGGACATCAGATGGTAAGTATAAATGTATGGACTGTTGCTGGCATGAATTGTACACAAATACATCATATGGCATACATTTTCTAAACTAGTATTTAGTTTACACATTACTTAAAATGTAAATACTCAGAAAGGGATCCTCTAGCATAACTATCCTCTAGCATGACTATGGTTCAATGTCACACATTAGAGGTTCGTCCTGCTCAATATGACTCATCTTCACACTTGATAGAACATAACACAAGATGCTACACACGCTTAGTAAGCTAGTGACAGAAATGTATTCTGAAATGGGGGATGGGAGAGGGGTACAGAACTGATTCACACACTTGTAGTAATTTTTAATAAACTTTTTCTGCCATTAGGGAGCTGACTTAATCTAAAGACTGAAAGGGAAGAATTAGAAGCCTGACAGTGAAGATTGCCCAGACTGACAGTGGAAAAAGCCAAGATTGAAATTGAAGTCTACCAATGGGATCATGTCTGGCATTATCTTTACAATCTGCTGACCTTGAAAACCATACAAAGACATGTTCACATGGTAAGTGCCAACTATTTGATAGAATAAAGCTGTGGAGGCATCCTATTGGAGACACTTAGATGATTTTCTAATTTTTAGATGGTATTTCACAGTCCTCTATTTTATGAACTGATGAATAAGACACCTATTGAAGATCAACTGTTTACCCCTGAATTGACTTTCAAAGACCATGCATTATCCAGGTTGGTGTACCAATGCATGCTAGTTAAAAATCACAGGAAGAATGTTGAATATTAGTAGCTTACATACATTAGTCATATTTAGTTCATAATTAGATATTTAGGGATCACAATCAGAAAAAGGAATACATATTATAGTTGATATAGAGGTATTTGAATGGACATGAAATATTACATTTATGTTCAGCATACATATATATTATTGAAATGTGATATACATTATTATGTAGAATTAGAAATTCAGATATTTAAATCTTTTTTTTATTACACAATAGAATGGTGTATGTTTTTTTTTTTTAAATTTAATTAATAAATATCTTGATAAAATGTTGAACAAAGTTAGAGCATAGACACAAGATGATTGTAAATGTATTTTATGAATATTTGACAACGTGTGTATTAACTTTGTTAAAATTTTTATTTTTTATTTCAGATTGTCATCTGATGACTTCCAGGAATATTTTTTTGTTTTTCTTTCAGAAACTTTTAATTTTTCAAATGGTAATAATAAACATTTTAGTATTAAATACACTCTTTTGAACAGATTATAATAAATATCCAGATAATCTGTCAATAAAAAACAATTTGACTCCCATGACTGGTAGTTGGCTATTTGACAAGCACATGCATAAGATCAAATAATGCATTAATTTTAGAAAATCCACTGATTCAGAGAATATTACATTAAACTATATTTTTTTAAATTAATTGGGGAGTGATATCCATCGATGCTTTTCTTTTGAAATTCTTAGATGTTAAAATAATTTCGGATATGTAGTCAAAATTTGGCATAAATTATTTGTTTTCACTTTTAAGAAGGGGAAGTGGTTCAATTACATTAAAGTGACAGTGTTGTTGAATGAAAAATTAATTTTATAAGATCTTGTATCTTCCTTAGGTATCTCAAAACATTATTTTCTAAATTCTTTTAATTTTTACATTTATAAATGTTAGGTCATTTAACTTGATATTTTACACAAGCTAGTTATTGGATGCCAGGTTAATTGATTTAATTTTCTAGTGGAGTCATTTAACTATAGTTATTAATATTATGTAATTTTTAAAATCTTACCTCTTGGGTTAGATATCACATATCTATATATAATTTTCATTCCCCTTTAGTTTCTTTTTTTTTTTTTTTTTAAAAGGTTTTTTATTGAGGTTATGCTAGTAAGTACAATATATGCAAAATACCATACAACATAGGAAGAAATACAACAACAGTGTAATATTGACATTAGTTAGTCTTATACATGAGATAACAATGTGGTAGTAAGCTAGGTATATATTAAGAACCTCTATTTTCTTTTTTTTTTTATTGCTTATATTCTTCAGTTATTTCCTCAAAAGCGCGAGCGGCCACCTTTGGACCAGCAAAAGCAAATGTTGTCTAGAGGAAAGATAGCGAATGTATTGGACACTTATGAACCCATACATATAATGGAAAAAATAAATTATTAGCTGAAATTTTTATTTTCAAGGATATAGGGGGGGGGGGGGGGTAAAAAATTCAGCGGATAAGCACCGCTTGTCAAATATAGGAAAATATGGGGGGGAGGGAGGGCGGAGCCATAAGTAAGGTTTAGTATAGCAATGAAAATTAGCCAAAATATATTAGTTTAAGTTCACTTAACTCTATAATGTTGGTAACTCTATAGTATAAACCGCCTATAAGGAAGGTATCACTTAGCTTGTATGTATAAGGTACTGGGTGATCAAAAATGCTGCTGTAGCACTATATAAGTAAATAATCTACAAACATGTAAATTTACATATTCCCCAATAGTGAGATATCTAGAAGCTAGGTTGGTACCCATACTAGACATATTTAGAGAAGTATATCTAATTTAGAGCAGAGCAGGTGCCTTAATACTGTAATAGGTGAGAGATATTTATGGGTCCAATCTGAGACATAATGGCTCTCTCAGGTAAATAGAGGAGCAAGTTAACATTAGTTAATTAACATGTTGATAGCGATATTTTCTCAGGCACATTACGGTAGGCAGAGCGATAAGATGTAATATTCTAATAACATGTAGTAAAATACAACTTAGTCCAGCATATTAATATATAGTACAGTTCTATTAATTGGGTACAAAATGAACCTTCATATTAAAGAGAATAGTAAAAATCTAAACCGCTACACAGCCCCTATATTAGGCTTAATATTATAACCTTGCGTCCCATTAAATAAGCATAAATAAAATGGAATGATATATACAATTCAATGAGGTGCACATCTGTGTCTAAGTTGTTGTTATAAGCTAGGGATGTATCCAGACACAACACCATAGGCATATCCCTGGTTCTAATAGTACGTAGTGCAAACATTTAGCTTCGTAATAAGAGACTTTATCCAAATGAGGTGGGAGAAGAACATGTAAAATCTAGTTTAAATTAACTAAAATGAGATCATATCTTATAAGTCTCGTGAAGTCGTGTAAGCAACCATATTTGGGATTTTAACATAGATAGTGGACAAGTGTTGATAATTCAGCCACTTCATACAGGACAGGGTGACATTATTCATAAGGGCTGACTTACACTCTACATAGAAAAACTTCATACTATTAAGTCTATGTAAACTTTGATTGTGATATATGAATATAAATGTGAGGAATGGCATGGCACCATTCTCACTGCAGAATATACATAGTCAAACAACAAACAGCATATAGACATTTCAAGCTAAAGCAAAGACATAACTGGGATGAGCAGTTCTAAAACCATTGTAACTAGACTCTCTCTGGTTTACTGTTATATTAACCGCTATTTGTTGCTGGGGAGGATAATATAAGATCTCTGAGTAGGAGGAGCAATCTGCTTTTCACTCTGACTCATTCAAATAAACATGTATTTAAATATAATATGAGACTTAAGTGGACTGTAATGTGTGCACAGGAACATTTCAATAATCAGTGCAGAAAACTTTTCTCAGGCTTGAAATAGACCTGGTGAAAGAAACTAGTATGAACAGGTATAGGTGTACACCAGGTTTAAGCCATGTGCTATAAGAAAACTCATAACTAAAAATAAACATTTTGAATGTATAGTGTAACATAAGAAGCACCTAGGTACTGCAACACTATGCAAATCACAGTTCCCCAAGTCTGCTGCATATACCTGTAACACAAGACACCAAGCATTACACTAATGTCCTAGTATTAGTATAGTCTTAATCTCACATTGATCTCCGCTAGAGATTATCTTTGTGCACTGGGGTGACTAAACAAGTACAAACTAAAAGGCAGTCTATTCCATTTCTGGACCGGCATTGCGTGGAATCAAAATTCATCCCCCAGGGTCCCACAACAGCAATCTTTCTAAGAGCCTTAAACAGAGCCATCTTCTCCAGACAAGTCCAGTGACTTTCTTTGCTTGGCTGAAATTGCGCAGTTGCGATGTGTGATTGTTCAGCAGACAGAGCATAGCATAATGCAACAGAATCAAACGTTGGGTCTCTCCTCTGATGAGGTAATGCTTGGATTTGTATAGCTTGTGTAGCTGAAGGACCTCTGCGCTTCGCCAGGCCTGTTCCGGCGAGACGACAATGCCCTTGATAGGTGCCGTCAGTGTTTGGCTCACATTTTCTATCCCATGGGGTAGAGCACACGACCTGGAATCTCCAGCTTCTCTTTCACTTACAAAAACATGGCGGGGATCAGAAATCACTCCGCGCTCTGACATACTCTGCCGTTCTGTGCTAGCAGCTTTAGATTGTGGCTGTTGAGCCCATGAAGCTCTGTGAGGCGCACCTAGCCTACGTTCTTTTGTCACTTCAGTGTGGGCATCTCTCATACGTTGTGTCTCTAGGTTCTTACTTTTAGCAGACTTGAAGAGAGCGGTCCGCATAATCTGGCCCTGTAGTGGAGTATCCTCTCTCTCCGCCATCTTGCCTGCATCGTTTACTATCTGAGCGCATGGTGCTTTAATTGTAAGCATAAGATCAGTATAGTTAGCCTGCATCTGCCTTGCTAGTTCCCAGAGCAGTGCCCGTACCTCAGCCATGTTCAAAAAGTACTTAGTTTTGATTGCGGGTGGAAAGGGGATAGGTCAGTTCCAAAGCAAACGGAAATCGCGCAATTTATCTCCAAAAGTATAAAGTCTTCAATTTTCAGTTTAAGGTGCTCCTCTAGTTTCAGACTAGTCCTTAACGATCAGCATTCCATGTTAGCATATTCTTTAGCTATGTAGATGTACTTAATTTGGCCATAAGCAGGGAGCTCAAAAGAAACACATCCGGCTCCATCGACTGCTGGCTCCGCCCACCCCCCTTTAGTTTCTTTTGACAATGCTAAATCAACATTCAAAATGTTTTGGTCCTTAAAGGGACATTCACAAAGTATATTGTGTATTGATTTTTCAATAATTCATAAAAGAATTTAAACATATTTATAAAGTACTATAGAATTACATTCAGTCTTTAAATATACTTTTACATCAATGCACATATCTTAGTCAATTACATAAGGCATCTATGTGCAACCAACAATCAGCATCAAAATAGCCGATGTAGATATGTATTTAATCCAAGAATATAAAATTACAATCTAATGATTGAATACCAAAACATATTAAGTTGTTCAAATATTATAATCTTATCCAAAATGCATACATAACATATAGCTTAATGTCCCTCTAAGCTGAAGACTCCGAAATACCTCCTTTACAATATATATTTCAGTCAGTGTGTAAAACAATCCAGAAGTTAATCTAAATTTGCTTTACTCATATGTTATACTAATTTAGCAAAAGGAAGGTGCTTAGGTTTCTGATTTTTCAAGCATTATTGTGAAATGTTTCTTTAAAGGGACATGATCTCAAAATATACTTAAAGGGAGACAGTTAAAAAATTAATGATTTATACATTCTGAATGAGTATTCTATTTTAAGCAACTTTAAAAATTGTCTCATATTATGAATGCTCCTTGTGATGTTGCTATCATTACTTTAAAAATAAGGCATTAAATAGATAATTTATTTGCTTCAGTACTCTGGACAGAACTTGTTTTTTTTGGTTGGATTAATTTATCCAACAATCATCAAGGACAACCCAGGTTTTTGGAAACAATTGTCCGTAATCTAAAATATCATTATTGATTTGCTAAGAAAGATATCAATATAATTCTTAACATTTGAGAATCGGATTAAATTATAAAGTTGCTTAACATTTCATGCTCAATCTAAATCACGAACGCTAAATTTGTTTGGATAGTGTCCCTTTAAGAGATTTAAAGAGTGTATTTACTTCTCTTCTTATCTTGACATACTTTGCTTGAAAAGCATATCGAGATAGGCTCAGTAGATGAAGATTGGTGGATGCACAGAGATGCCTTATGTGATTGGCTCAACCATGTGCATTTAAATTTCTTCTGTTGAGGATATCTAAATACTAAGATAAATTGAGTTACATTTTAAAGTCTAAACAATTTTCTATCTCTACAGATCATTTGATACAATTGTTTGTTTGTAATGTCTATTTAAAAATAAAGACGCCATTGCACAATAACATATATGAGCACTTCAGACAAATACAAGCTCGAGGTTTATTTACTAATAACAAACAAACCTGTAGTTTAACATTTATAAACAGATTATCGAAGTTACTGACATTATAACTTGAATTTGAACATTCAGAAATATTGCGTGTGAAACGCATCTTGAAACACCAGATTAGCATCTTTAAACATTAGAGTCTAATGTCACGCAATAGCACACAATCAATGTGCATTATAAATACATTTAATAGAGCAATATCAATACTTCACAATAAGTCAAGAAATGGATTTTATGAACAATAAAGACATACAATATTAAATGTGTATTTGTATTAAAGAAACAGACCGTTATTCAACCGAGAAATGTCTACAACATTTAATAATGTGACAGTATTCGATTTTAAAGAGAATTTAATCATTAATATTTAACGGATCACGGATATTAAATCTGCGTCACACATATCCGCATGACAGGCCCATGAGTTACAAATAAGTCTACATGAAAAATGAAGTTACAGCACCACCAGGAGGTATGTGTAAGGAAGTTACTAAGATATGAAACATTAAGGAACGGCCAATCAGAGTTCATCACACAAACACAACTTGAGTCAGGATGGTCTCACAGACATTCTAACAATATTTCAAACTTTTATCCAATCAGATGTACAGATAACTTGTCCCATGGTGCATCTCATGTTTACTTCACCATATAAAAGTCCATTACACGTTGCCATCTTTGTCAGTTCTCTAATGCCTGCTGGTATATTATTCTATCTATCTATCTACAAACATCTCGGCAGGCATGAAACCTCCCAGGTTCACCAAGCAGGAGAGCGCTGCACTGGTCCACGCCGTCAAGGACTTTTATCCCCAGCTGTTTGGGAACAAGAGGAGTTCGACAGATGCGCCTGTTAAGAAGGCCCTCTGGGAGTCTATCACCAATGCGATTAGATTGGTGTGTGACGTCCAGAGGAGCCAGGATCAAATCATGAGGAGATTCGGAGATATGAGGTTGCGCTTAACAAAAAAAGTCAACCTCATAAGGGAGTGGGTACAAGCCCGTAAAAGAGGGGGCCAAAGAAAGGCCCCGCGGAAACTCTACCTACTCCCTTATGAGGTGACTTTATGCAAGCTCCTCAATCTCCGGGTCCCCAAAAGATTTAAATCCTCACCATCCTCGGCCTCCTCTTCTTCCCTCCCAGCTGCGGGATCTGAAAGTCCTGACGCGGGGGCCAGGGCAGCTGCTTCTCCGTCCGGTGGCCTGGGAGGAGATGAAAGAGAATCTGAACCAGGTAACTATCCAATTTCATATAATATCTTAATATTTGATTTATTTTTAAAAAATGTGTATATAGTCAGATACTAAACCTATACAGATCTCACAACATACACTACATATGATGTTTAGATATCTGATTTTAGATTAGTGACACATGAAATAGGAATGATGTTTCTTGCGCTCTACAGAATATGCGTCACAGAGCGAAAATGGAATTGCGCATACACGTTAACATGGGTTAGCTGTAAGTGGCATTGCTTTATACATGTTGGTCAAATGACGGATGCGTAATTCCGCTTGGAATCATTGCGCAATGATCGCGAAAATGGAATTGCGCATACACGTTAACATGGGTTTGCTGTAAGTGGCATTGCTTTATACATGTTGGTCAAATGACGGATGCGTAATTCCGCTTAGAATCATTGCGCAATGATCTCGAAAATGGAATTGTGCATAAACGTTAACATGGGTTTGCTGTAAGTGGCATTGCTTTATACATGTTGGTCAAATGACGGATGCGTAATTCCGCTTGGAATCATTGCGCAATGATCGCGAAAATGGAATTGCGCATACACGTTAACATGGGTTTGCTGTAAGTGGCATTGCTTTACACATGTTGGTCAAAATGAAATGTGAATTATTATATATGTGAAGAATACAGTATTCTTATTTTCAATATTATACGTAATAAAAAAAGAAGAATCCAAATAAATTATAACATATGCCCATCAATTGATGAGAATGAAATAACACAAAAAAATAATTTAAGCTACAGTAAACAACACAACTGATTGAAAATAAGAGTACAGGATATATTTATCATGAATAGAATTGAGGAAAAAATTAACTCATGGACTACCAAAGGATTAATATTTTTTAATTGATTTGCTAATAATGTAAAGATTTTAAACATGGCATGATTTGTATTAATGATATCCAATCCTCATTTAATATATTACAGATCTGGATGTTGGTGCTGGATCCTCAAGGCAGGGCTTGTCACAGTATGGTATGTCTCATTTTAATTGACATTTGTCTTAGAAACATGGACAGAACATTACATACTAAATCCACATTGTTCAATATTTATATGTATCTTCAAAATGGATTTTAAAACTTTTTGCAAATAAGAATAAATAAAACAAAAAAATAGGATTACATTGTAAGACTACTCTGATTTGGTTTGGAATTTAAGATATCCCATCTATTCTGTATGTCTTAATTTTAATGTAAGATTCTTTGAATGTCCAATTTATATTCTTCCCTTGTGTATTGCTTAATCTTATTTGTATACATTTTGTAAAAATACACACAATTTTGCATATGCTTAGATTTTAAAAATATAGATTCCATTTTTGAAATTGATCACGTCATTTAAGGGACATGACAACTAAATTTTACATAGAATTTTTTTTAAACGTGATTTTATTGTTTTGTTTAAACATTTTATGAGCTACATTGGTTCAGTCTATTGTTTAAGTTCTTAGAAAAATTAATGGATTTTGGTTTATGTTAAACAATGCATTACTGGTATTATCCGGCTGTTTTTCTATGCATAAATTGGCATATTTACAAAAGTTAAAATCATGTGTTCAGATAACAGTAGTACATAGTTTAAAAATGTATACAATTACACATTTGGAGCTTCATGTCCCTTTAATAGATGAAAATTAAATAATTCTTAGGATATCCTTAAATAACATATTAGATTGGAATTGCATGCTCAATCCCATTCATTACATCAACATATGGAGTAGAGAATTCATTAACACCAACATTGTCAAATCAATATAATTTTATATTAAAGGGATACTGAGCTAAAATTATTAATGTTGTCATTCAGATAGAGCATGCAATATTAATCAACATGTAAATATAATACTATAATCATATGTGAAATATTCTATTGCTAAATGTATTTTAAAATCAAGAATGTACGTTTATCTGCAGCTCAATTTTGGTTGACCAACCTGGGTTTTGATTGATGATTTGTGGATACCTTCAACAAACAATATTTATTGAATCCAATATTGCTTATCTGCCTTTAAGATTAAAATGTAGCAACATTCAAATTATAATAGGAGTAAATGTTAAATCATTTTGAACAGTTTGAACAGTGAAATAAATGATTGAAATAAATCATGTCAGTGTCCCTTTAATAAACAATAGATTCATTCATCTTTACATTATTTGGATTAGACAATATTGATATATAATTCACATATTCACTGTTGGAGTTACTTTATAGATATCAGCATACTCTAACAGCACCATGATTACATATTTATACTAATCCATTTGGTTTTGTATTGTGATCAATATGTGTTGTGTCCTAAACAAGATTACTGTACATTGCACAAATGGCTCGATGTGCCACATGTCTTTGTTTATATTTGTCAACAGCTGTTATTCAAAATGTGGTTTGTGTGTATTCTTTTAAGAACATTGATCAATGGGTATATTTAGATATGCAATAGCATCGTATGAGATGAGTTTGATGTCTAATATAGTCAGAAATTAAACATATGTTCAATACATAATTTTTAACAGAATCCCCTTGATTCAATCAAGCATTTTTGTGTTTAATGACTGCTCTATTCGTCTCATTTTCAAGTTGATTATTCTTAAAATTCGCTACAGATGTGATTTAGTGCTATCCCAAATGTGTTCACTAATATATATCTATATCATTCATAGAGAGAGTTGGTGTGGGGAGCCCAGAGGAATCCAGCACTGACACAGAGACGCCTTTGCGGTCTCCTGGTAAGTCCATTGACTCATTTATATGTCATTGAAGGAGTATTGGTAATCAATATTATGAGCATGATTCTGATGAAGCATAACATTTGAAACAAACATATAATTTACTCCTCTGATTATATATTAATTTAAATGGAATATTGAAAGATTAATAATTAAAACTTTCTTAGTCTACACCTTTGTTATTCAGAAGATGTATAGCATATGTTTGTTTCCATGTTCATTTTTGACAACAGTCATCAAGTGATACACACATGAGAAATCTTAAATGTTCTATGTACTATGCTTTTATGCTTTTAAAATTAATACAAACAATACATCTAAAATCTGAATCATTGAGAATAACAAATCTAATGTCATTTGTATGCTCCATCAAAATGATGTAAATCATAACTTTGGGTGTGTATATCTTTAATGCAACATTGATGTGTGTCTTTGATCAACAGTAACATATGTTATAATATCTGATCTTGACGTGTACACAACATGTTATGTTTTACAGAGATTGATTTAACATGTGTGACGGAGGAGGAAGAGGCTGCCTTGGAGTCTGATGGTATGTGAAATATATCTATCATGTTTCCAACATGTTGCTTTATTGGAAATCATTTTATTGAAGACATTCAAAGTCTACAGCTTTTGCACTTTAAAAAGGAATATTATTTGTCTGTTCAAATACACTACTGCCCCCTTTCTATATCAGGCAGCATGAAAATATGCTTGGAAGTTTTTTTTTTTAAAAATTTATAATTCATGCCATCATTATGTCACATGCATATTCCAGGCCAAAACACAATAATAATGTTATAATTGTACAGACAGTCATTGATATTCATCTGAGTGCCTATATGCATACCATATCCTCATTTCATAATTGTTTAGAAATTCAAACACACTTCTAAGTATATTGAAAACATAATCAATTTTAAATGCGTTGATTTGATTTCATGATGTATGAGATGTTAATATATTTGTATTATTTATTTCAGATGGATCCTCCACCTCTGGTCATCTGTTTTCCGCCCCTGCCCAAGCCCAGATCCCTGCCCAGAACCATGCCCAGGCCCAGACTCCTGCCCAGGCCCAGACTCCTGCCCAGGCCCAGACCCCTGCCCAGACCCAGACCCCTGCCGGCCCTTCGCATTTGTCCTTTCATGTCCCTCCTAAAAAACGGCCCTTCATCCCCCTTCGCCGCTCTCCCCGTATTATGGGCCGTACAGCTGCCCAGACCCCAACTCACCACTCCCCAGCTGTACGGCCTACCCCGGAGCAGCAGCTCATCCCTCCCCAACCCAATCCCATCCCTCCCCAACCCAATCCCATCCCTCCCCAATACAATCCCATCCCTCCCCCTGTCTCAACCTTTATTGTCCTGGGTGTCAGATTGTCCTTCCCAGGCACAGCTGTAAGTATCATTCAAAATCCACATTATAAGATACTTAAAGGTACACTGAAGGCAAATTGTTTCTATTGTGATTCAAATAGAGCATGCAATGTTAATCAAATTTATAATTTACTACTCTTATCAATTATTCTTCATTCTCTTGCTATCTTTATTGAAACAAAGAAATGCCTAGAATTAATTTTAAATAGAAAATAATTGTGGACATCATTTCTTTATTGTTGGATGAATGTATCCATCAACCAGCAGGGACAACCAAAGTTGATAAACAAATATGGCCTGCCCTATAAACCTACATTCTTGCATTCCAAATCTAGCTAGAGAATTCAAACATTTAAAGAATATGTGTAATTTTTTAATATTTGTAATGTCATGCTCTATCTGAATCAGTCAATTAAATATTTAGGTTCAGTGTCCCTTTAATTTGATATCACTACATATACCAATCACCACTACTTGGATCCAACAATTTATGTACAAATGTTGATACATTATCTTTTGTCTAACCCAGTGGGAATGTAATTTCTTCAGATTGATATGTTTACACAGCTTGTCCTCAACGCCAAAATGTTGAAGGATAGGTGTGCCTACCACGGTATAATTTAAATATTTAAATTGCTAATGTAAGTACAATGTAAATCCTTTAACAAGATTACATACACTCAAGCTGTATAAGTGGATCATCGAAAACAAATTAAAGGGGACAACATGTTTGAGTAAACTGTCCCTTTAATGATTTCGGTCTGTCTGAATAACATATTTAATGTGTAAAGAATCAATTTTAACAAATTGATGTAAAGAATGATTTGTCTTTATGATGACAATGTATCTTTGCTTATTTTTTCTTCTGTTGGCGAATTATCCTTAATATTTGATTTATTCTTTATTTTAGGCTGTGACTCAGCATGGCTCATGCTAGAAGGTATAGCATGAGTAGAGCAGGCCGTGTTGAGGAACGCAGCTGTCCTGAGAGGGATGAACCACACCATGCAGGCCCAGCTCCGGGTTCAGGATTTGACTCTGCGGCAAATCATGCTATTAAATTCAAGGCCTGAATCTGGAGCTGGACATGCACAGGACGATGAAGAGGATGACCAGTAAGTGGAGGATCTGGAGATGCTCCAAGGTCGCAGATAAGAATCCTCCGTCCACATGTTGATGTTTTTGTTATTGTTGCCATTTGGCCTTTTTTAAGTTTATTGTTGTGCCTGTTGCACTCTTTTACCTTGTCATATGGCTCAAATGGGGCTATGCTGGCCCTTGGCAACTCTCTTCATGGACTGTGATGCACTCTGTTACCTTATCATATGGCTCAAATGGGGCTATGCTGGCCCTTGGCAACTCTCTTCATGGACTGTGATGCACTCTGTTACCTTATCATATGGCTCAAATGGGGCTATGCTGGCCCTTGGCAACTCTCTTCATGGACTGTGATGCACACTGTTACCTTATCATATGGCTCAAATGGGGCTATGCTGGCCCTTGGCAACTCTCTTCATGGACTGTGATGTACTCTGTTAACTTATCATATGGCTCAAATGGGGCTATGCTGGCCCTTGGCAACTCTCTTCATGGACTGTGATGCACTCTGTTACCTTATCATATGGCTCAAATGGGGCTATGCTGGCCCTTGGCAACTCTCTTCATGGACTGTGATGCACTCTGTTACCTTGTCATATATCTACAATGGGGCTATGGTGGCCCTTGACAACTCTCTTCATGGACTGTGATGCACTCTGTTACCTTGTCATATATCTACAATGGGGCTATGGTGGCCC
This sequence comes from Bombina bombina, assembly GCF_027579735.1. NCBI lineage: Eukaryota > Metazoa > Chordata > Amphibia > Anura > Bombinatoridae > Bombina > Bombina bombina. Next base: position 323,443,674 of record NC_069502.1, on the reverse strand, counting down.
TTGGCAACTCTCTTCATGGACTGTGATGCACTCTGTTACCTTGTCATATATCTACAATGGGGCTATGGTGGCCCTTGGCAACTCTCTTCATGGACTGTGATGCACTCTGTTACCTTGTCATATATCTACAATGGGGCTATGGTGGCCCTTGGCAACTCTCTTCATGGACTGTGATGCACTCTGTTACCTTGTCATATATCTACAATGGGGCTATGGTGGCCCTTGGCAACTCTCTTCATGGACTGTGATGCACTCTGTTACCTTGTCATATATCTACAATGGGGCTATGGTGGCCCTTGGCAACTCTCTTCATGGACTGTGATGCACTCTGTTACCTTGTCATATATCTACAATGGGGCTATGGTGGCCCTTGTCAACTCTCTTCATGGACTGTGATGCACTCTGTTACCTTGTCATATATCTACAATTGGGCTATGGTGGCCCTTGGCAACTCTCTTCATGGACTGTGATGCACTCTGTTACCTTGTCATATATCTACAATGGGGCTTTGGTGGCCCTTGGCAACTCTCTTCATGGACTGTGATGCACTCTGTTACCTTGTCATATATCTACAATGGGGCTATGGTGGCCCTTGGCAACTCTCTTCATGGACAGTGATGCACTCTGTTACCTTGTCATATATCTACAATTGGGCTATGGTGGCCCTTGGCAACTCTCTTCATGGACTGTGATGCACTCTGTTACCTTGTCATATATCTACAATGGGGCTATGGTGGCCCTTGGCAACTCTCTTCATGGACTGTGATGCACTCTGTTACCTTGTCATATATCTACAATGGGGCTATGGTGGCCCTTGGCAACTCTCTTCATGGACTGTGATGCACTCTGTTACCTTGTCATATATCTACAATGGGGCTATGGTGGCCCTTGGCAACTCTCTTCATGGACTGTGATGCACTCTGTTACCTTGTCATATATCTACAATGGGGCTATGGTTGCCCTTGGCAACTCTCTTCATGGACTGTGATGCACTCTGTTACCTTGTCATATATCTACAATGGGGCTATGGTGGCCCTTGGCAACTCTCTTCATGGACTGTGATGCACTCTGTTACCTTGTCATATATCTACAATGGGGCTATGGTGGCCCTTGGCAACTCTCTTCATGGACTGTGATGCACTCTGTTACCTTGTCATATATCTACAATGGGGCTATGGTGGCCCTTGGCAACTCTCTTCATGGACTGTGATGCACTCTGTTACCTTGTCATATATCTACAATGGGGCTATGGTGGCCCTTGGCAACTCTCTTCATGGACTGTGATGCACTCTGTTACCTTGTCATATATCTACAATGGGGCTATGGTGGCCCTTGGCAACTCTCTCCATGGACTGTGATGCACTCTGTTACCTTGTCATATATCTACAATGGGGCTATGGTGGCCCTTGGCAACTCTCTTCATGGACTGTGATGCACTCTGTTACCTTGTCATATATCTACAATGGGGCTATGGTGGCCCTTGGCAACTCTCTTCATGGACTGTGATGCACTCTGTTACCTTGTCATATATCTACAATGGGGCTATGGTGGCCCTTGGCAACTCTCTTCATGGACTGTGATGCACTCTGTTACCTTGTCATATGTCTCCATTTTCCTGATCTTTACCATATTATTTATAAACGTTGTTGTTTTCTGACATACTAATAAAAGACATGTCATTGCACGATTCTTTGTCCTCCTTATTCATGTCATTGATTGAAATCTCTATTTTATCTGGTTGATCCTTAAAGGGACATACCCAAAATAATGTTGTTTCCTGAATCATATATGTAATACAATTCTAAATGACTTTAAGATTAACATCTCCAATATAATTATTATTTTTGTCTTTATATTGTTATCTAAAATCTTTATCATTGCATGATTATAATTAGCATAGTAATTGTTTTATATATGTATATAACGATTGTTATATATGTATATTTAAAATTTCACATCCATGTGTGTATTTATAAACTCTGCATGAATTGATGCACCTTTAACAAATGATCTGAGGATTGATACAATGATATAATCCCTGCAAAGTGTTCATTTTATTGAAATAGTATTGTCTCTGTGTATCCTCTTTTTATAAATAAAAATCATGTCCCTTTAAGTGATGGTGAGCACAATTGTTAATGAATGTATTTCCATTTCTAAAGCGTTTTTGTCCTTTTTACATGAACAAGGACATATAATCTTAATAATAAACAATCTTATTGTAATGTTGACAGCACATGTATTTCATTTTCTATTCTATCTTATTGTAAAAGTGTAACCAAATCAATCTCTGTGTGTAATGCGCATATTTTATATGAGGAATATGTTTTTCAAAATATTTTTAAAAAATACTTCTCCTCCCATATATGGCTATAGGTAGTCTGACCATATTTCAACTTGAATAAATGACCCGTTTGATCAATACATGTGTCATTATTGTTATTCCCAAACAATCTAAACATATCTTAAAACATCAATGGCATATGTATTTCTCATGTGTATCTTTTAAATGTTAAAGATATACACCATAGCTATAGTTAAAGGGACAGTCAAGTCCGAAAAGATGAATCATGATTTCGTGACATTCCTAGATATCAATCTAGACACATACTAGTTTCAAAAATATATATACGTTTCTTAGTGATATGCCAAGCTGTCAACTGAGTCCTTGTATTGGCTGCGGTTTTTCTGCGATCGTGGATGCGCCATGTTGCTTAAGACGTCACCTGCCAGGCTGTCCAATGATTCCTTGTATTGACTGACGTTTTTACGCGATCAAGGATGCACCTTTTATTGGATGGCGTTTTTACGCGATCAAGGATGCGCCTTTTATTGTATGGCGTTTTTACGCGATCAAGGATGCACCTTTTATTGGATGGCGTTTTTACGCGATCAAGGATGCGCCTTTTTTTTTGTTTGCGTTCTTATGTGATCAGGAATGTGCCTTTTATTGGATTGCGTTCTTACGTGATCAAGGAAGCGCCATGTTAATTAAGACGTCACATGCAAAGGTAAAAAAACGTCTGATTGCATTACGTAGTCCCGCAATATTTGTTTGTGCACGTTAAACACGTTTGTGAATGAAGCCAAGTTTAAAAACATTGCGAATATGGATTGTTTGCATCATGTTACATTGTTGAACCATAGCTGATAAAGGCCACCACATTCTCTTTTGCTGGATGTCTGGTTGAATAAACGAACGAAAGCAAAATGTTTTCATGCATAAGATATTTCGAGGCAAGTGCAAATCTCTATAGTCCATGTTGTTTAATATGTTTGTCAACAATATATTCCTTTTTATGTAAAATGACTGTTGTGTTTAATGTTAAAGATATCTAATTCATAAATATGCGCTATTGTGTTAGAATCAAGTAATCAATATGCATTTATCTTTATCATATGCTAAATATATGATGGCGACTTCTTCTAAATGTAATTTCGTCGTATATTCTATTAAAGGTTCATTAGACACTCACATTATAAATCAAAACTTTTTATTTTGTCTCTAGTTAGATAGTCCATTGTTTAACAAATACACGTTTCATTTTGCTTCTGTTCAAAGAAAATGTAAGTAATTTTCTGAATCCTCGCCAAGCCTCTGAGTTTCATGTGAGTACTGTCTTGTTTTACGGTTGTAATGGGGGTTCATCTATATTTTCAATAGAGATAACCCTATTTTCTTTGAAAGTGTTTAAAGCTTTGTAATATTGATATCAGTATATGTTAATCTTGTTGTTTCTAGTAGTGTCTATTACATACAGTTCTGTTAAAAATATAGTATACTGTCCCTTTAATGCAAATCTTTATTTTTGTATCATGTATGAGTTCCACATTGGTTAATCTCCAAATATATTATTGTTAGCATATTTTCACCCCCCACTCCTAAAAGGACTTTAAACCATATTCATTGTTCAAACAAATGTCTTTCTGAAAATAAATGAACACAATAATGTCTCTTTAAGAAAATAGACTTTATTTAACACGTCAATATAAATCTGATTTCACTATTTATTGTTTGAACAAGTACATGTAGATATACCAACAATCTTCAAATATATGTTAGCATATGTAATTTTGTTAAAGGGACAGTTTAGAAAACAAATAATGTTTTGCATTATTCTAAAAGTCAATTTTGTAATATCAATGATATCAAAGGTTTCTCACCAATCAATCATTTGTCTGTGTTTATTTTAATTTGCTAGCTAAACCTATGAGGTTCGTGTGCTCATTTCTTAGAGCTTGAAGAGTGCATGTAATCATTATACAATTTGACCACTAGAGGGCATTTGGATAGCATTTGTATATGTTAAACCTTGTGCTCATACAGCATATTATTTACCATGTATTGATCATTGATATCTAAAATGTTGTTATGTCAGAACAACAAATAAGTGTTCATTTTTCATAGTCATAGATACAAGGGTAAGCACATAAGTCACACGTATTTCTCCATGTTTTGTTGTTTCCAACTTGATAATGCGTAATACAGTGTTTTCTTTGTAATCAATAATTTTCTGACTGTCCCTTTAAGCTGTGTTATTGGCATTCAAACAGTAATATGCCATCATGGATAATTGTAATGGTAATTTTGTTTGCGATTCGGGAAACAGTTTGGACATCACATCACAGAAACCAATCAATATCATGAACAAGGATAGGTATGTGATGATGTGGTTTTCACACACTTATAACCCACACTCTGCAAACAATCTGCCTCCATGGACCCGGTCCCATAGAAGTAGATTATATACAGAGTGTGGTCCACAAGTGTATGAAAACCACATCATCACATACCTATCCATTACACATTAAATAAAAAAAACATTAAACATGAAAACAAATACTTACTTCCTCTTCCTTCCCCTCTTCCCACGGGGCTGAGGCTCTGGGAGGGGCAACTGCCAACTCTGACGAGTTCTCCTTGGAGATGTTGTGGGAAGAGTGGAAGGAAGAGTACTGGGACGACCAAGGTGAGGAGGAGAAGATGGCTGAGGAGGAGAAGATGGCTGAGGAGGAGAAGATGGCTCGGCAGGAGGAGATGGCCCGGCAGGAGAAGATGGCCCGGCAGGAGAAGATGGGCCGGCAGGAGAAGATGGGCCGGCAGGAGAAGATGGCCCAGCAGCAGGAGGCCCAGCAGCAGGAGGCCCAGCAGCAGGAGGCGGACCAGGAGGCAGACCAGCATGCGCTCCCGGAAAAAATTAAACATCTCTTGGTGTAGATTAATGATTCTGTTTTGTCCTTGTTCTATTCTATTAAGTATGTTTATTATTTGGTTTTGTCCTTCAATTATTTGGTTTTGTCCATCAATAATTCGAGTTCGGCCTTCAATATTTTGTATCCGGGAGTTACGCATCTGGTCTATGTAGTCCAGTAGAACCCGCACCTCCGCTATTTCCTCTTGTTGTGCTTGGCGGGGTACCCGTGCACGGCGGGGTGCCCGTGCACGGCGGTGTGCGGGTCCTTGAGGGGCCTCTGGTTCCGCGGCCTCCTCCTCTGCTTCCGGGGCCTCTTCATCTGCTTCCGTGCCCTCTTCGTCACGGGGGGCCTCTTCCCTCCGAAGTGGAAATTCCTCCCCACCACTCTCATCCTGGGGAGATGGAGGAGGCTGTATTTGTTGTGCTGCCTCCTCCCCAGACTCTGTATATTTGAAAAAGAAATAAATGTATATATTAGCATATTTCCAAATGAAGCTTTAAATAACTTAGCTTACGATACAATTACAAATGCAGAATCATTAATCCACTTTGAAATCTAACAATCAATACGATTTCCGCATTTTCTAAACCGTGTTTGCGATATCTCTGGTCAATCTGAATGTTTTAGCGTTTGTTTTCAGTCTGTTTAAATGCACACCTAACCTATAGCCTAGATACTGATGTAACCGCAAAGTAATTGTGAATGCGTGTAAACAGCGTAATAGCATTAATCTGATCCTTAAAGGGACATGAAACCCAATGTTTTATCTTTCATGATTTAGAAGCATACATTTATAATCAACTTTCTAATGTACTTTTCTTATCTAATTAGCTTCATTCTCTGGATATTCTTTGCTGAAAAGCATATCTAAATATGCTTAGAAGATGCTGATTGTTAGCTGAATATAGCTGCCTCCTGTGATTGGTTCACCGTGTGCATGGCTATTTCTTCATTAAAATATATCTCAAGAATGATTCAAATTAGGTAATATAAGTACATTTGAATGTTTTGTAAAATTGTATTCGCTACCTTAATCATGAAAGTAAAGGTTTGCGTATAGTGTCCCTTGAAATACATTCGTATGTGAATTTATTCTTAAATGAGCTTACCGTCAGATGAGAATGGCAGGTTCCCGGTATCAATTCCTCCGATACCGACTACATCCACCTCGGAGATGCTGGGCCGCAACATTTCCTCCCATCGGCAGTACTCGATTTCCAGGGCAGGGCCGCCACCGGTTCCTGCGGCATGTCGGGCCTCCAGGCTTAACTTTTTCTTGAGATCCATCTTACAGTCCCGGTAGCGATGTTTTATAGAGTCCATATCTCTATTCCGGCCACCCACTGCATTGACTGCATTCCTTATCTCATGCCAGAGCTTCCTCTTCTCAGTCGGGGTGGTCTTCTGGTGCTGCAGCCTCCTATACCTGGCCATATAGGCCTCTACGAGGGCCTCCTTCTCCTCCATCGAAAACCTCGCCTCCCTAGTCGCCTTGGCCTTCCCCTGTGACGATGCCCTCTGTTTCCCGGACTGTGAAGCCCTACTCTGTCAGCCACTGGGCCCAGCCACTTGTTCATCTTGAACCAAGTGGCTGGGTCCACCCACCGCTTCCACCCCCGCTTCCTGCCCCCCTTCCTGCCCCCCTTCATGCCCTGTTCCTCTCCCCCTCCCTCTCCTCCCCCCTCTACCTCTCCCCTGCCTGCCCTCCATCTGTTCCCTAAACTAAACCCCAAATAATCAAACAAAAAGTGAGTGTGATGAAATGAAAGGGGTTCAAAATAAAGAACTAAAAAGACAAAATAAGTGCTGAAAGTGTGAGAGGGATCTAAAAAAACAAAGAGGGTAAGGAGTATTTAAATAAACAAAAAGAAGAAGACTAAAAGGAGGATATGTAAACTAAATGTAACTAGGGGATGGGGATGGGATGGGGATGGGGTATGGGATAAGAGTAAATGGGATGAAAGGGAATGGGACTACAGGGAATGGGGTATGGAGTGTAGTATGAGGGGGTATGGGGTATGGAGTGTATGTAGTGTTATTGATAAGTGTATGTATGTATTGAATGTGTTTGCGTGTAAATGTGTTAAGTGTACAGAAAAATCACTCGCTCGCTAACTCACACTACTACTAATTCTCACTAACTCACACTACTACTAATTCTCACTAAATCACACTACTACTAATTCTTACTAACTCACACTACTACTAATTCTCACTAACTCACACTACTACTAATTCTCACTAACTCACACTACTACTAATTCTCACTAACTCACACTCCCACTAACTCTCAATAACTCACACTAGCACTAATTCATGCTCCCACTAACTGACTCTCTCACACTACCACTAACTTTCACTAACAACTCCCACTACCACTAACTCACTCACGCTCCCACTAACTGACTCTCTCCCACTCCCACTAACTCCCACTCCCACTAACTCACTCACGATAACACTAACAACTGACTCTCTCACACTAACACTAACTCACTCACAATAATGCACAAACTCTCTAATCTTAAACCTCCAATCTCCAAAGACCCACCAGCAACACAGTCAAAGAAGCCATGCTTGTGTGGTGCTTATATACCCTGTGTAAATGTTTAATGATGTACCCATTTGCGTTGTAAATTGTGTTCATGCGTGCTTTATTAGCAATTAGTATTTGTGCAATGTGTATTAGGTGTGTGAATTTGTGCATGCTCATTTTGAGTTAGTATTTGTGGAATGTGTAGAATGCGATGATGTCATAGTGCTCGTTTTCTATAACATTGACCAATAGTATTCTGTTTAAATGTGAATTTGCGATGGTGTGTTATTAGTGAAGTGTTGTATATGTATGTTTGTCCTAATATATAGTGATATTGAATGCGATTATTTTGCTAGTGTATGTATATATTTTTTTCCTTGTTGTTATTTAGCGTATTTCCGCATCTTAAAGTATATGTGTATTCCCTGTATTCAGTTTTATTAAAAATCCCCCCGCTTGTGAATGTGTAATGCTTATGTGCTTTGTTGAGTGATTGTTGTTGTGACATTTGCGGCGTGTTATTGTTGTGCATGATGTGGTATGCGTCATATGACCGAGCTGTGCGTATTTCTCGCGAGATCGAGTGTTAGGTGAAAAAAGCTATTTATTTTGCTTTTCCATTGATCTCTATGGGAGACTGTCTAACGCGGGCAGGATTCCGCGTGTGAAATACACGCGTTAGGAGCATCGTTAGATGGGCTTTTTTGAACTCTAAATACCGGAGTCAAACAATGCCGTGCGTTAGACATAAACCACGCGTAGCGTTAGCAGCCCATCTACCGCCAAACTCCAAATCTAGCCGTATATTAATAATATATATAATATAATAACTATATTTACTATATTAACCCTGATATAATTAGGGTTAATATAGTTAATATAGGTGGCGGCGGTGTAGGGGGATTAGATTAGGGGTTAATATATTTAATATAGGTGGCGGCGGTGTAGATGGATTAGATTAGGGGTTAATACATTTAATATAGGTGGCGGCGGTGTAGGGGGATTAGATTAGGGGTTAATACATTTAATATAGGTGGCGGTGGTGTAGGGGGATTAGATTAGGGGGTAATGTAGTTAAAATAGGTGGCGGCGGGGTAGGGGGCTCACATTAGGGGGTAATAATTTTAATAGAGGTGGCGGCGGTGTAGAGGGCTCACATTCGGAGGTTAGATATATAATATAGGTGGCGGCGGTGTAGAGGGCTCACATTAGGAGGTTAGATATATAATATAGGTGGCGGCGGTGTAGAGGGCTCACATTAGGGGGTTAGATATATAATATAAGTGGCGGCGGTGTAGAGGGCTCACATTAGGGGGTTAGATATATAATATAGGTGACGGCGGTGTAGGGGGCTCACATTAGGGGGTAATACAGTTAATATAGGTGGCGGCGGTGTCCGGGAGCAGCAGTTTAGGGGTTAATACATTTATTGTTAGGAGTGAGAGGGGGGATTGCAGATAGAGGGGTATACATGTCGGGCTATGTTTGGGAGGCGTGTTAGACAGTTACGGGAGATTTTATAATTTAGTCAGTTTTTGTAGGCGGCAGCAGTTTCTAAAGTGCCGTAAGTCACTGGCGACTCCAGAAATTTGTACTTAAGCAGATTTCTGGACATCGCTAGTTTGCCAGACTTACGGCACTTTAGCAACTGACGGCGCAGTATATGTGATAGCTCGAGTTGCGAGGTGAAATTACCATTGGCGCGTGTTCCCTCGCTTGCGCCGAAAACTACGCCGTATATCGGTTCGCGCCCTATACATTTATCCTGAGCTGTTCTCTTCAAACAGCTCATGACCTTTATTTATCCTTTATTATTATTATCCTCTCACTCACTGCACTGGCCAACTAGTTTTTAGATTTCTTTTTTTTTTTTTTGCACCACAGCTACATCTGCATTAATACATATAGATTTTTTTTTAGTTAAGCTCTGACATCAGAACACTTTTCTGAGTATTTTCCTTACTTCTTGACACAAACAGTCACAATCACCATCTGGTAGGGTTTTAAAATATTTTTGTATTGCCCTGGTTATTTATGAATTGGTTTGTTTTATTTACTGTACACTTATTGTACCCTAGCAAAGAGCTGCAGAATATGCTCATATAGTATAACTGTTGTTTGTATTAGTAGTAATAATAATAATAATATATAATATATATAATGTAAAACAATAGAGTCTTTTGCATTTAAACTGTTGATTTGTTAAATGCAAATGCATTCTTTAAAATTTTGAGAATGTGAGCACGCAGATTAATATGATACACAGTAAACAACATTTTACTATATTTCTTTATTACAGCTATAACAGCAAAACAATATAAAGCAAAGCATATTGTCATATTCCTGTGAAAACAACATATACTGCATTTCACTGTTTGCTTCCCACAAGAATTCTGTTACTATGTAGGTGACAAAAATATTGTAAATACCAGTAGCAGCTGTGAGTCATATTATTGTGGTTTCTTAGATTTAGAAACAGGTTTTTTTTAAGTATAAATGTAGCATAAAGGTTGATTCACTTTCAAATAGAAATATTCCAATATACTTCCACTATTAGTCCTAATGAACTATTTATCTTGTCTCCTCTTTTTATTCATCCAAGGGGTTGTAAAATGTGTTTGTATCATTGTATTGGAGTTGTACAGCAAAATATTAAGCACTACCACATATTTACACACAAGAGCAAAACAGAGGATTATATTGTCTACAGATGCATTCTTCTTTCTTAGGAATGTTGTCATTGTGATGTTCTTGTGTAATTGCAGAACATAAAGGAACACTACAGTCATATTGTATAAAGGATCTTCATGCAAAATAATTGTTTTAGAAACACTTAAAATGTGCCTTTTGTGAGTACATTTGAAATATTTTGCAATTAGGGACAGCTATAGATGAGCCCGTATAATAGTTAAGCAGTCACTTTGTAGAATATGCATGGTTATGGTTCTGGATCTTGCAGGATGTACTCCACAGTATTACAGGAAATACTAGGCAAAAAATAAACAATAATTTAAAATGGCTGTTTTTTAAGGTGACCAGGCATCCCTATTTTTTTGGACAGCCCTATCCCTTGTCCCAGTGTGTAAATGACAAGAAGTAACTTCACTTTCCACTAAAAACTGCAGTTACATCTCTATTCCAGCAGGGATCACTGTTGTGTATCACAATTTACGTTCCCAGTGACAGAAGTAAGTGGTAGTTCACTTGCTGTATGCCTTGTGGAGGATGACTGGCATGAACCTGGTGGAGGAGGGTAGGCTGAGTCTGGTCCACTTTTACTGGGATACTTGACTTCATTTTACTGACCAGCAGGGTGAGAGAATTGGGGCAGTCCCTAGGTATTGCAGAGTGAGGCAGGATATCTCTGGTTATGTTCATAGCAGTGATCAGTGCCTGTGAACTGCTGCTATACAGGAACTATTTGTGTCAGATACAGTGTATGCAGAGCTGGGGTAGTTCTATACTTCTATACTATAACAGGTTATAGTGGTGATCAATGCCTGTCTGTCACTGTGATAATAGGTTTTTACAAATTGCATAGCCACAGTTCATAATATTTAGTTCCTGGCTACTAACTTTATAGTTTGTTATACTGTATGTGTAAATTTGTTATCTGGCTTGTAAAGTTTTGTATGTAGCTCCTTAAAATGCTGACTTCACCCAACATGTCATTATGATTGCATCCTACTTGTTATAACACATTCCACGCAAAACTCTAAAAATGGACTGGATAAAATTATTGGCACCATCTCAAAATTGTAAGAAATAATTGCATTCCAAGTTTGTGATGCTCCTGTAATTTGTAATTAAACTCACCTGTATCAATTAACAGGTGCTGACAATATAGAAATCAAACCGTCAACCAGTTAAAATGATGAAAAATTGAACCAACCTTTCTTTTTTTTTTCCCCTTTTTTTTTCTTTTTTTTTTTTTTTTTAAATAATTTTTCTTTTATTTAAATCCAGCATAAAGTCACAATACAAACTCAAATAGAGAAAAAACATACTTCAACATTTTTCCTTTCTTATCTTTTTGCACCACGCAGGGTCAAAACATTTTATGTTATACACTCTCATAAAAAAGAAAAAAATACTGTGATTTATAATATTTCCCAAAAAACAATTTAAATGCTGGACTTTTATTTTTCCCTTCTCCCCTGAAGGGGGAAGAAGGCGAAGAACCGAACAAGCTAACAAAATGTAACAAACAAAGAACAAAAAAGAAAAGAAGAGAGGGAAAAAAAAAAAAAAAAAAAAACCCCTTTACCCACCCCCTGCAACCCACCCGATATACTCTTTCAAAAATCTTGATTCCATGTCTGGGGGAAAACATTTAATAAAGTCAGTTCAGCAAAACTAATTGATTGCAAAAATGGGTAAAGAATCCGTTTTTGGAGTGGTCTTGAATAAGTTAGGATAGGTGGAGTCCATCTCCATAAAAAGTTCTTAATCCTAATTTCTGTCGCATCTTTAAGATGATATGATTCAAATACTATTTGTTCCTGAATACATTTGAAGATCAACGATAACCCTGGTACTTGCTTAGCCTTCCAATTTTTAAGCAAACAAGCTCTAACCAAGAGTATAATAGTATTAAGGCTATTTATAGTACTATTACTAATAGCATTTTGTGGGGGAACCAAGAGCAAAACATCCTCCAAATATAATCCTATTGATACTTTGTATAGTTTATTAAACCAGAAAATTATCTTAATCCATAACTGTCTCACTTTAGGGCAAGACCAAAACATATGGCCTGTATCCGCTTTATTATTCGAACAACGTGGACATCTGCTGTCTAATGTTATATAAAACCTAGATAATCTAAGCAGGGATAGATAAAAATTATTAATCAATTTCATGTGAGATTCCTTTATGCCCATTGAAACTTTACATTTATGGAGAGAATCAAAGCTCTGTTTTATTTTTTTGTGATCCAATGTAGGAATTAATGAGGACCTGTTTATTCAACATAATATCATATAACAATGAGATTGAAGAATCTGCAGCCACAAATTTTTTAATACATAGTTTAACATCTGACCATGCGATTGATAAAGGGAAAAGCCAATTTTGTGAAACGAAAAAATGGCGAATTTGGAAATAGGCAAACAAATTCACTTTAGGCAACTCATATTTATTAAACAAAGACCCAGATGTCTGAATTTGATGATTTCCATCTAATAACTGATTCACAAAAACTAACCCTTTTTGTGCCCATTCTTTAAATACTTTCTGATACATCCCTGGTAAAAAACTGGGATTACCAACAATAGGTAAAAATTCAGAAAATGTGAAATCTATACCAAGATATTTACAAAGCTTTTGCCAAGCAATAATTATGTTTTTAACTGTGAAAAGTCCAGAAACATTCTGAGGTAACTTATGTGCCGGAAAGTGCAAAATGGCCTTCAATGAAAATGGTGTGATTAAGAAAGTTTCTAAGTCTTCTGATGAAACAATACTAGTTCCAGCTAGCCAGTCTACCGCTATTTTAACCATTGCCACCAAATTGTATAATTTAAGATTAGGGAGAGCCAAGCCAGCCGATTCAGATTTTTGCATAAGTCTAAGAAGGGATATACGAGGTTTCTTATTATTCCATATGAATCTAGAGAACTGCGAATACATCTTCTTTAAATCTTTATTTGAGATAAATAATGGGAGATTCTGAAGAGGGTAAAGAAGGCGTGGAAATATAATAGATTTTATTAAATTAATCTTGGCCATAATTGACAGCGGAAATACGGCCCATAGCTGCAAGTCCCTTGCAATTTTTTGAAACAAAGGCTCAAAATTCGCTTTATACCATTGAGTCGGATTCTTATGCAAGACTAAACCCAGATACTTAATAGTATCCACCACCTTAAACGGTATATTGGGCATAGACGATATATTACCTATACACATTAACTCACTTTTTTCTAAATTGATCCTATATCCTGAAAAGGAGCTAAAGTCATCAAGAGCTTGCAAGATACCCGGTATAGAATGTTGAAAATCAGCTAAAAAAATCAAAACATCATCAGCATACAGTAACGTTTTGAGTTTCTGAGGGCCCATCTGCACTCCTATCAGAATATCTCTAAGATGTATTGCTAACGGCTCGAGAGCGATATTGAATAATAATGGCGACAGTGGACAGCCCTGTCTAGTGCCTCGCTGTAAAACTATCTTAGGAGACAAAGATCCGTTAATAAGTAGAAATGATACTGGTTTTGAATACAATCTCGCTATAATTTGTGTGAACTTGCCTTTAAACCCAAAATTATCTAACGCCCTGAAAAGATACTGCCATACAATGGAGTCAAACGCTTTGACTGCGTCCAATGATAAGATCGCTACATCACGCAATAAGGGTTTCTTACTATTTTGATCTATGTTCCAAGCATACTCAAGAAAATTTATAAGCTTGCGGATATTTTTTGTAGAGTTCCTAGCAACCATGAACCCTGTCTGATCAGGGTGAATAATTTTGTGAAGGCTTAAAGAAAGCCTAGAAGATATAATGGCCATTAAAATCTTGTAATCTGAATTAAGCACAGAAATTGGCCTATAAGAGGCAGGATCTTCCGCATTTTTACCTTTCTTTAAAACTAGAGATATATTGGCTGCGGAAAAAAAACTCGAAATCGTATCATCCGTCGCTAAATAATAATTAAACAATTTTTCCAATATTGGCATAAGGTCCTGCCGCTTTGTTCAATTTAAGATTATCAATAGCATTTCTCAGTTCATCTATAGAGATAGGTGCATTGATAAGCATTAGATCGTCAGGATGTATTTGATGTATTTGAGGTATCTTTATCCTAGCCCAAAACTTTTCCTGATTTGACTCATTTGATTCTATTCTGGAATACAGTTGCTGGTAATAGGAAAAAAAACCTCAGAAATTTCTCTCGATTCAGTAAAGCGAGTGTTCGAGGTCTGAATAGCAAGAATCGTATTTTTTTTCTTCCTTATTTTAGTTAACCTAGCAAGATGCTTAGCTGAACATCCATGAAAACCTTTAAAATGCAGGCTAATTTTGGCTTCTTCCTCTAGCGTTCTTTTCTTTAAAAATAGGTCTCTCTCTCTCCTATTTTCCAGATACTTCTTCCAGTTAGCTATCGAACGATCAACACAATATCTTCTGTAAGAATTCCTCACTCTATTAGTAATCTGAACTTCCCAAGCTCTATTCTTTTTCTTAACTAAACTTATATAAGCCTGAATTTCTCCCCTAATCACCGTTTTGAAGGCCTCCCAAAATACTTCGGGTTTTTCAGCATAATTCATATTATTATAACAATATTCCTGCCATACGAATTTCAACTTGTTAATAAATTTAGGATTAGAACATAAATATCTGGGGAAAAAGAATCTAGGTGTAAAAGGCCTATTTTCAGTTATTGGGAGAAATATAGAGATAATCGCATGATCAGATATTATGATATCTCCCACCTCTGCTTCTAGCTTGTGGACCACAAGAATTTCAGATATTAGGAAAAGATCTATTCGAGAAAATGTTCTATGTACTTTTGACTCACATGAGAAGCTCTGTATATCAGGATTCTTGATTCGACATACATCAGCCAGTTTTAACATTTGACAAAATTGCTTCAAAAATTTTGCATTTCTGTTATATTGTATTCTATTTTTACTGGAAAGTCTATCCAACGCAGGGCATAAAGTTGCATTAAAATCCCCTCCTAATATAATAGCTTCGGAGATAAAATGAATTAGTTTTGCTCTTATTCCCTCCCAAAATGCTCTAGAGAATGTGTTAGGGGCGTAAATATTACATAGCACAAGATTTAAATTTTTGATTTGAATTTGCATCAAGATAAATCTAGCCGCTGGATCTATTTCTACTTTAATCACCTTATACTCCAAATCTTTATGCAGAAGAATCACTACCCCACACTTTCTAGGACTCCCAGATGAGGAAATAACTTCCCCCACCCATTTAATTCTCAGTTTAGCAGCTTCTTGTGCATTAATATGTGTCTCTTGGAGAAAGACAATATCCGGTTTATTTTTAGCTAATGTTTTGATAATCACCTTACGCTTACTGGGGGAGGAAATACCCCCTACATTCCATGACAAAAATCTAATTCCTTCAGTCATTAAAACTCTTTAACACATACTCTGTAAGTAGAATTACTAGATCAATTATATATCGGTGGAGGCACACAGGGGTGAGGGGAAGGGGAAATAAAAAATAAAAAAGAGAAAACAAGAAAAAACATACAGTGACTTCAACCTAGCAAAAGCATTCATATTTGATAATTCTGATCTCTACTAAATAATTTCACTGAAAGCTATTATGAACAGCTATTCAATACCTAGATACTTCCTAATTTCAGTGACATCATTAAAGACTAATTTAGCATCTCCATCCTCCACTAGAATACGTGCTGGATACAGCAGGTGCACTTTAATACATTTGTTGATTAATTGTGTACAATATGGGGCCATTAATCTCCTTTTGGAGGAGGTCTCCGCTGAAAAGTCTTGAAATAATAATACTTTGTTATTTCCAAATACAGGGGGATCATTTTTTTTATAAAATTTTAGCAGTTCTATTTTATCTTGAAATTTTAAAAACTTGGCTATGCACAATCTATTTTTTATGGTACCGTCAGGACCTGCTCTTTTGGGGCCAAGTCTATGTGCTCTCTCAATTATAAGCGGTAACATGTGAATTGGCATACCTAGTGCTTGGGGTAAAGTATAAGAGAAAAACTTAGATAAATCCTCATATTCAGGTTTTTCGGGTAGGCCCACTAATCTGATATTATTACGCCTGGAGCGATCTTCCAGATCCTCCAGGTGTAACTGCATATTTTTAATTTTAGAATCTTGTTTATGGATTATGGATTCCTGTACATTCATTTGGTCTTCTAAGTCAGAGATTCTACTTTCGGCTTCAAGTAGCCTAGTTGAGAACTCCCTGACTTCGGTGGATAATGAATTTATTTCCAATGAGATAGTACCTAATTCTTTTTTGATAGACTCAAATTGAGGAGAGAATAAATCTGTTAATTTAGATAACAGGACATGATAATCCATAGTTACTCCAGTAGGGTCATTTAAACTGTCAGAACTAGAATCAGTTATTCTGTTTTTCTTATCTTTAGCTTTCACTGGCATTTTGGGCGAATTAGATTTCACCTGAGTGCAGAATTTTTCCATTAAAATTTAAAGAAGGAAAATAACATGTGAAAAAAATAAAAAACAAAACCTGTGAATAGTGCAGATATATAATCTATAAATATTACATAATGCAAGAGCTTTTATAGCTTCAATGTTACTCAAAAAAAAAAAAAAGCCGCAGCTTGTGCTCATCTGGAACAAACGGGATTTTTTTTTTTAATGTTTTATATTTTTTCTAGTGAAGAAAAAAAAAAAGAAGAGCCAGTGATGTCAATATAACTAGGTCTGACCAGTTAATTAAAATATGACTGTAATATCACTTATCCTGATTAGTCTAATATATTACAAAGATCTAGCGATCAATATAGGCAGTTTATGCTTATTATTTCAACGTATATGTATAGTTAAACATATGGCTTAGCTATAATGAAATGATACTTTGATTCTCAAAATAGATACCACCTTAAATAAACAAGATCCAAGCCAGCACTCTACCATAGGCTAAACTAGCACAATACCATCTTTGGCTGGCCTGATTTAACATATTATTAAAGACATTATATACAGAGATGACCAAGCTGAATACATCAGACAACCACCCAAGGATTTTAACTTTTTGTAAAATAATCACATGTTTAAGAGTACAGCTTTATGATTATAGAAAAAGAATACAAATATCTACTCATATAACAGAAAAGAAAAAAAAAACAAAAAAAAATGATCAAGCTGCGAAAGATCCCCTTATAGGCCAGGTGTATCAAAAATTTAACAAGACAAATAGATAGAGCCTATAGTTGTCCCCTTATAACTTTACATGAGAGCAAATAAATCCAAAGAATAGCTTGCACAGTAAAATGCTATGTGGAATAGTGTCTATGCTTTTACAGCTGATGTATTTTCAATTTAGTGCTGGATCCAAATGCAGGAGATACTGATGAAAAAAAGTCTCAAACTGCCCAGATGAATTAAACAGAGGTTACCACTTTTCACTAACTCTTCAGCAATAGAGTATGACACTGCTATACCCTAGGGGGCTTTATTACCCCGCAACGGATACTGTGATACAGCCTGTGTTGTTCCAGCAATATAATGCACCTTATCGATTAGCACCACATTCAATGCAGTACTGCTTATGACTTTATAGCGTGTAGAACAAGCCCAACGCTATTGAGGATAATAACTTGCTAAACCCAGGTTGCACATGTCCCCCATAGAATCACAGTACTTGCAATTTCTAGCTGAGTACAGAATAACAAAGTCAGCTGTTGAGATTCAGCTATAACAGTCTTCAGAAAAACCGGCCACTTCCTGGGGGACACTCACCCCAGCAAGAAATTTTCTCTCTTTTTTTTTTTTTTTATAATTTATCCAAACATGGTTTCAGGCAACAAGCTCACCGCAGGTGTTAAGTGACAGGTAAACCAATCTGGTAAAGCATAGAGCAGCACTATTTCACAGGCAGGAGATAAACAGTAAACAACACCAATAATATCCTAGGAGGTGTTACCACCCCACAACGGGTAGATACTTTTACCAGCGCCTGTATTCCATGATGACCGTTGAAACTCCTCGTCAGGAAGCAGAAACTCAGATCCCTGTAATATTCCTGCTTGAGATTTTTAGTAAATGCCCTTCTCCCCAGGATGCGTTATATACCAACAACAGGAGGCTTAAATGACAAAATTTTCTCCATCTCCTTATGCGATACCCGATGTAGAGATCCGGTGATCGGACTTGGAGGTCCTTTGTAATGTTTGTTAGTTTGCGGCTCTGGCGATGGAGCCAGTGATCTCACCAATGGCGTACTTCCTGCTTGGGCTTGGTGGAATTTACCCAGCTCCCTAGGGTGTCGAGACACCAGCAGCGTGAAAAACAGCAAGGAGGATAGTTGAAACGAGCTGTGAATACTCTGTGTACCACGCCAACCTCAGCGTGCTCTGGTCTGGACAGCTCCTCCCTCCGGAAGTTCCCTGAGTCTGAACCAACCTTTCTGTTGTGTGTCTCTGTGTGCCACACTGAGCATGGAGAAGAGAAAGAGCAGCAAAGAATTGTCTGAGGATTTAAGATCAAAAATTGTGGAAAAGCATGGACAATCTCAAGGTTACAAGTCCATCTCCTGAGATCCTAATCTACTTGTGTCCACTGTGTGCAACATTGTCAAGAAGTTTACAGCCCATGGCACTGTAGCTAATATCCCTAGACATGGACGAAAGAAAAAAATTGATCAAAGATTGTAATGGAGGATTGTTTGAATGATGGATAAAGAATCTCGATCAACTTCCAGACAAATTCAAGCTGAACTTCAGGCAAAGGGTACAAATATGTCAGCTCGCACTATACATCGCCATCTGATCAAAAAGGGATGCTATGGTAGGAGACCAAGGAGGACCCCACTGCTGAAACATAAACATAAAAAAGCCAGATTCTATTCTGGAATACAGTTGCTGGTAATAGGAAAAAAAAAACTCAGAAATTTCTCTCGATTCAGTAAAGCGAGCGTTCGAGGTTTGAATAGCAAGAATCGTATTTTTTTTCTTCCTTATTTTAGTTAACCTAGCAAGATGCTTAGCTGAACATCCATGAAAACCTTTAAAATGCAGGCTAATTTTGGCTTCTTCCTCTAGCGTTCTTTTCTTTAAAAATAGGTCTCTCTCTCTCCTATTTTCCAGATACTTCTTCCAGTTAGCTATCGAACGATCAACACAATATCTTCTGTAAGAATTCCTCACTCTATTAGTAATCTGAACTTCCCAAGCTCTATTCTTTTTCTTAACTAAACTTATATAAGCCTGAATTTCTCCCCTAATAACCGTTTTGAAGGCCTCCCAAAATACTTCGGGTTTTTCAGCATAATTCATATTATGATAACAATATTCCTGCCATACGAATTTCAACTTGTTAATAAATTTAGGATTAGAACATAAATATCTGGGGAAAAAGAATCTAGGTGTAAAAGGCCTATTTTCAGTTATTGGGAGAAATATAGAGATAATCACATGATCAGATATTATGATATCTCCCACCTCTGCTTCTAGCTTGTGGACCACAAGAATTTCAGATATTAGGAAAAGATCTATTCGAGAAAATGTTCTATGTACTTTTGACTCACATGAGAAGCTCTGTATATCAGGATTCTTGATTCGCCATACATCAGCCAGTTTTAACATTTGACAAAATTGCTTCAAAAATTTTGCATTTCTGTTATATTGTATTCTATTTTTACTGGAAAGTCTATCCAACGCAGGGCATAAAGTTGCATTAAAATCCCCTCCTAATATAATAGCTTCGGAGATAAAATGAATTAGTTTTGCTCTTATTCCCTCCCAAAATGCTCCAGAGAATGTGTTAGGGGCGTAAATATTACATAGCACAAGATTTACATTTTTGATTTGAATTTGCATCAAGATAAATCTAGCCGCTGGATCTATTTCTACTTTAATCACCTTATACTCCAAATCTTTATGCAGAAGAATCACTACCCCACACTTTCTAGGACTCCCAGATGAGGAAATAACTTCCCCCACCCATTTAATTCTCAGTTTAGCAGCTTCTTGTGCATTAATATGTGTCTCTTGGAGAAAGACAATATCCGGTTTATTTTTAGCTAATGTTTTGATAATCACCTTACGCTTACTGGGGGAGGAAATACCCCCTACATTCCATGACAAAAATCTAATTCCTTCAGTCATTAAAACTCTTTAACACATACTCTGTAAGTAGAATTACTAGATCAATTATATATCGGTGGAGGCACACAGGGGTGAGGGGAAGGGGAAAGAAAAAAAAAAAAAAGAGAAAACAAGAAAAAACATACAGTGACTTCAACCTAGCAAAAGCATTCATATTTGATAATTCTGATCTCTACTAAATAATTTCACTGAAAGCTATTATGAACAGCTATTCAATACCTAGATACTGCCTAATTTCAGTGACATCATTAAAGACTAATTTAGCATCTCCATCCTCCACTAGAATACGTGCTGGATACAGCAGGTGCACTTTAATACATTTGTTGATTAATTGTGTACAATATGGGGCCATTAATCTCCTTTTGGAGGAGGTCTCCGCTGAAAAGTCTTGAAATAATAATACTTTGTTATTTCCAAATACAGGGGGATCATTTTTTTTATAAAATTTTAGCAGTTCTATTTTATCTTGAAATTTTAAAAACTTGGCTATGCACAATCTATTTTTTATGGTACCGTCAGGACCTGCTCTTTTGGGGCCAAGTCTATGTGCTCTCTCAATTATAAGCGGTAACATGTGAGTTGGCATACCTAGTGCTTGGGGTAAAGTATAAGAGAAAAACTTAGATAAATCCTCATATTCAGGTTTTTCGGGTAGGCCCACTAATCTGATATTATTACGCCTGGAGCGATCTTCCAGATCCTCCAGGCGTAACTGCATATTTTTAATTTTAGAATCTTGTTTATGGATTATGGATTTCTGTACATTCATTTGGTCTTCTAAGTCAGAGATTCTACTTTCGGCTTCAAGTAGCCTAGTTGAGAACTCCCTGACTTCGGTGGATAATGAATTTATTTCCAATGAGATAGTACCTAATTCTTTTTTGATAGACTCAAATTGAGGAGAGAATAAATCTGTTAATTTAGATAACAGGACATGATAATCCATAGTTACTCCAGTAGGGTCATTTAAACTGTCAGAACTAGAATCAGTTATTCTGTTTTTCTTATCTTTAGCTTTCACTGGCATTTTGGGCGAATTAGATTTCACCTGAGTGCAGAATTTTTCCATTACAATTTAAAGAAGGAAAATAACATGTGAAAAAAATAAAAAACAAAACCTGTGAATAGTGCAGATATATAATCTATAAATATTACATAATGTAAGAGCTTTTATAGCTTCAATGTTACTCAAAAAAAAAAGCCGCAGCTTGTGCTCATCTGGAACAAACGTGATTTTTTTTTTTTTTTTTTAATGTTTTATATTTTTTCTAGTGAAGAAAAAAAAAAAAAAAAAGAGCCAGTGATGTCAATATAACTAGGTCTGACCAGTTAATTAAAATATGACTGTAATATCACTTATCCTGATTAGTCTAATATATTACAAAGATCTAGCGATCAATATAGGCAGTTTATGCTTATTATTTCAACGTATATGTATAGTTAAACATATGGCTTAGCTATAATGAAATGATACTTTGATTCTCAAAATAGATACCACCTTAAATAAACAAGATCCAAGCCAGCACTCTACCATAGGCTAAACTAGCACAATACCATCTTTGGCTGGCCTGATTTAACATATTATTAAAGACATTATATACAGAGATGACCAAGCTGAATACATCAGACAACCACCCAAGGATTTTAACTTTTTGTAAAATAATCACATGTTTAAGAGTACAGCTTTATGATTATAGAAAAAGAATACAAATATCTACTCATATAACAGAAAAGAAAAAAAAAACAAAAAAAAATGATCAAGCTGCGAAAGATCCCCTTATAGGCCAGGTGTATCAAAAATTTAACAAGACAAATAGATAGAGCCTATAGTTGTCCCCTTATAACTTTACATGAGAGCAAATAAATCCAAAGAATAGCTTGCACAGTAAAATGCTATGTGGAATAGTGTCTATGCTTTTACAGCTGATGTATTTTCAATTTAGTGCTGGATCCAAATGCAGGAGATACTGATGAAAAAAAGTCTCAAACTGCCCAGATGAATTAAACAGAGGTTACCACTTTTCACTAACTCTTCAGCAATAGAGTATGACACTGCTATACCCTAGGGGGCTTTATTACCCCGCAACGGATACTGTGATACAGCCTGTGTTGTTCCAGCAATATAATGCACCTTATTTATTAGCACCACATTCAATGCAGTACTGCTTATGACTTTATAGCGTGTAGAACAAGCCCAATGCTATTGAGGATAATAACTTGCTAAACCCAGGTTGCACATGTCCCCCATAGAATCAAAGTACTTGCAATTTCTCGCTGAGTACAGAATAACAAAGTCAGCTGTTGAGATTCAGCTATAACAGTCTTCAGAAAAACCGGCCACTTCCTGGGGGACACTCACCCCAGGAAGAAATTTTCTCTCTTTTTTTTTTTTTTTATAATTTATCCAAACATGGTTTCAGGCAACAAGCTCACCGCAGGTGTTAAGTGACAGGTAAACCAATCTGGTAAAGCAAAGAGCAGCACTATTTCACAGGCAGGAGATAAACAGTAAACAACACCAATAATATCCTAGGAGGTGTTACCACCCCACAACGGGTAGATACTTTTACCAGCGCCTGTATTCCATGATGACCGTTGAAACTCCTCGTCAGGAAGCAGAAACTCAGATCCCTGTAATATTCCTGCTTGAGATTTTTAGTAAATGCCCGTCTCCCCAGGATGCGTTATATACCAACAACAGGAGGCTTAAATGACAAAATTTTCTCTATCTCCTTATGCGATACCCGATGTAGAGACCCAGTGATCGGACTTGGGGGTCCTTTGTAATGTTTGTTAGGTTGCGGCTCTGGCGATGGAGCCAGTGATCTCACAAATGGCGTACTTCCTGCTTGGGCTTGGTGGAATTTACCCAGCTCCCTAGGGTGTCGAGACACCAGCAGCGGGAAAAACAGCAAGGAGGATAGTTGAAATGAGCTGTGAATACTCCGTGTACCACGCCAACCTCAGCGTGCTCTGGTCCGGACAGTTCCTCCCTCCGGAAGTTCCCTGAGTCTGAACCAACCTTTCTGTTGTGTGTCTCTGTGTGCGACACTGAGCATGGAGAAGAGAAACAGCAGAAAAGAATTGTCTGAGGATTTAAGATCAAAAATTGTGGAAAAGCATGGACAATCTCAAGGTTACAAGTCCATCTCCTGAGATCCTAATCTTCTTGTGTCCACTGTGTGCAACATTGTCAAGAAGTTTACAGCCCATGGCACTGTAGCTAATATCCCTAGACATGGACGAAAGAAAAAAATTGATCAAAGATTGTAATGGAGGATTGTTTGAATGATGGATAAAGAATCTCGATCAACTTCCAGACAAATTCAAGCTGAACTTCAGGCAAAGGGTACAAATATGTCAGCTCGCACTATACATCGCCATCTGATCAAAAAGGGATGCTATGGTAGGAGACCAAGGAGGACCCCACTGCTGAAACATAAACATAAAAAAGCCAGATTGGAGTTTGTCAAAACTTACCTGAAGAAGCCAAAATCCTTTTGGGAGAATGTGCTGCGGACAGACAAAACAAAATTCTGGCTTTTTGGTAAAGCCCATCATTCTACTATTTTCAAATAAAAAAAAATAGGCTTTTAAAGAATACAGTCCTACAGTCACGCATGGTGGAGGTTCACTGATGTTTTGGGGTTGCTTTGCTGCTTCAGGCACTGGATGTCTTGACTGTGTGCATGGCATTATGAAATCTGAAGACTACCAAAGAATTCTGTGGTGCAATGTAGAGTCGGCCAGTGTCAGAAAGTTGGGTCTCTGTCAGAAGTCATGGGTCTTACAGCAGGACAATGACCCAAAGTACACGTTAAAAAGCACCCAGAAATGGTTTAAGACAAGGTGCTGGAGAGTACTGAACTGGCCAGCAATGAGTCCAGATCTCAATCCCATAGAACACCTGTGGAGAGATCTGAAAACAGCAGTTGGGAAAAGAAACCTTACCAATCTGAGAGACCTGGAGCCGTTGGCGAAAGAAGATTGCTCCAAAGTTCCAGAGGTGTAAGAAACTCATTGATGGTTAGAGGAAGCGATTGATTTCAATTATTTTTTCCAAGGGGTGTGCTACCAAATATTAAATTGAGGGTGCCAATAATCTTGTCCAGTCCATTTTTGGAGTTTTGCGTGGAATGTGTCAGATTTAGCTTTTTTTCTCCACTTTTTTATGTCATACCAATACAAACAAAAGAAATAAACATCAGAATGCCTAAACCTTTGTAATTGCAACATCTTTGGTGGTGCATTATTTGACAGAAATGCAGGGGTGCCAATATTTTTGGCCATGACTATATATATATATATATATATATATATATATATATATATATATATATATATATATATATATATATATATATATATATGTATAATTTTGTATTTTTTTCAATTCATGCTAAGCAGGAAAGGTGTCAATTTTTGTGAAAAACCATAAACAAGATAAACTAAGTATGTGTTAATATCTTAGTGTGTATTATATATATATATTCCAATCTCTGAAGTACAGGTTACGAGTAGAGTGTCAGCCATGTTTGTCTTGCCACCATTTAAGTGGCAAGACATTCCAGTGGGAGGCAGGTGGTATAGATGTAGTTAGGTAATACATGTAATGCTCGTGGGATATTTCCTTATCAGACCAAACTTGGCCAGTATTCTTCTTATCTCGGTATCAAATAGAAGGATAAGGAAATATCCCAGAACAAAGTGAGTGTAAGAAATGAGGTAAGCAGTACTCATGGAAGACAGGGTAGTCCTTCACAGCAATAAGATTAAGGCAGAGAATGGTCAGAGACAAGCAGAGTTCAGCAACAGAAAGGAAATCCAGCAGTATTTCAGTTCAGGGGTAAACCAATAGAGTGGTCAGGAACAGGCAGAGGTTAGCAACAAAAGATAATCCAGAGGTTTAGCAGTTAAGGGGTAAACCAGGCAGAGTAGTTAGACAGGCAGAGTTCAGCAATGAAAAGGCAATCCAGCAATTCAAGGGTTAAACAGGCAGAGTAGGCAGACAAGCGGAGGTCAGCAATATTAAGGCAATCCAGCAATTAAGGGGTTAAAAAGGCAGAGTAGTCAGACAAAAGCAGAGTTCAGCAATATTAAGGCAATCCAGCAATTCAAGTAATAAAGCATGTAGGATTACACACAGTAACACTTATACCTATACCTATACTTGGGCAGTGAATGTAAGTTATGCAGGTACTTAGGTACAGATTCACGCCAAGGAGTTCAAAGGATCTGACTTGAAAGGGGAATAGACGTGTGGCAATGACGTCATCGCCACATGCTCACAGCAGCAGCCAGAGCAGCAACCGTCTCGTCCCTGGCAACAGCCAGAGCGGTGCAAGGGAGCGGCATGACATATCCCTCCTCTCAAGGGTTCCCTCCGGGAAAGAGAATCTGCTTCGAAGGGTGAGCAGCATGGAACCTGGAGACCAAAGATGGAGCATGCACATTACAGGCAGGAACCTAGGAACGCTCCGCCACAGAGTATCCCTTCCAGTGTTTGAGGTATTGGAGCTGCCTGTGCCTTTTTCTGGAATCCAAGATTTTGGCAGCCTCATACTCTGGTTTGCAAAAAACAGGAGTGGAGGAGGAGGACGTCTGAGTCGAGTATACCTATTTGTGACGTAGGGTTTGAGCAAGGAGATGTGAAAGACTGGGTGAATGTCTTAGGCAAGGCTACTCTGTAGGCAACATGAGAAAGTCTTTTGAGGACTTTATAAGGACCAATATATTGAGGTCCCAATTTATGACAAGGTTGACGTAAGCGGATGTGTCGGGTAGAGACCCAGACACCAACACCTGCAACACGAATACTGGCCTGAAACAAAGGCACGAATACTGACTTGATGATCAGCAAATCTCTTATATCTGGAGGTGGTTAAGTGTAACTGAGAGCATATTTGTTGTCAATGGGTAGTGAGGTAGGTGAAGAGACGTTCTGCAGCAGGGACTCCTGTGGATTAAGCAGAAAGAGGAAAAACATGAGGTTGATAACCAGCTGTGGCCTAGAAATGAGAGCATCATAGAGAAGAATGCCAATGAGTGTTCTTTGCAAGTTCAGCTAGGGGTAACAACCCAGACCAATTAGTGTACTGTGAATTGACATATGCTCTGAGATAAGCTTCCAGATCCATATTGGTTCTCTCCACCTGCCTGTTAGTCTGGGGTGATATCCAGAGGACAAAGAAACAGTGGTTCCAAACAATTTGCAAAAGCTTCTCCAAAAGGTAGAAATAAATTGAGGTCTTCTGACAGAGACAATATTTATGGGTATACCATGTAATCGTACCATGTGTAATAGAAAAAGAGTGGACAATTCTTGGGCTGTAGGTAACTTCATTAAAGGTATGAAATGAGCAAGTTTGGAGAACCGATCCACCACCACCCATATGACTGTATGATGGTCAGAAGGAGGAAGGTCTACAACAAAATCCATAGCTATGTGTGTTCATGGTTGTTTAGGTATGGACAATGGTTGAAGTAGGCCATGTGGTAGGGAACGTGGAGTCATATTAACAGCACAAGTCTGACAAGCTTTGACATAATCCTGAGAGTCTGACTTCATAGTAGGATACCACACATGTTGGGAAAGGAGTTTAAAGGTTCTTGTCAAACCAGGATAACCTGAAAGCTTGCTGTCATGAGCCCAGGATAATACAGGAGAGCGAAGGTTTGGAGGAACATAAAGGATCTCAGGAGCCACATGAGCTTCAAAAGGTTTTCTTGATTGGGCTCGTTGCAGTCTTTGAAGAAGAGAGGTGTTGTGCTAAGCAACCAGACAGGAGGAGTATGATGTGTTCGATAGGAGCTTCAGAGGAGTCTCTAGACTGAGGAAACTGACGGGAAAGGGCATCAGCCTTTTTATTCTTGGTCCCAGGAAGGTAAGAGACTATAAAGTTAAAACGAGAAAAGGATAGGGCCCACCTGACCTGTGGAAGATTGAGTCGATGAGCAGTCTCTAGGTAAGTTAGATTCTTGTGGTCAGTGAGAATATGAATGGGGTTGGGGGTACCCTTTAGCCAATAACGCCATTCAGTCAGGGCCATCTTAATAGCTAAGAGTTCACGATTGCCCACCTCATAATTCCTTTCTGCAGGAGTGAAGTGTTTGGAGAAAAAGACTAACGGGTGCAACTTGGAGGTTAAAGGGTCCCTTTGGGTTAAGACTGCACCAGCTCCTATCTGGGAGGCATCAACCTCTAAAGTGAACTGCAGGTCAGGATCAGAATGGTGGAGCACAGGAGCAGAACAAAAGACTTTTTTCAAGTGAGAAAAAGCATCCAGAGCTACAGGAGGCCAATTCTTGCAGTCTATGTTTCGTTTAGTCATCTCAGTGAGTGGAGCAACGATTTAGGAGAAGTTCTTTATGAACTTGCCATAATAGTTGGGGAATCCCAAGAATCTCTGTAGTTCTTTTAAAGAGGTGGGTTGAGGCCATTCCAGAACTGTGGTTAGCTTTGTAGGATCCATGGCAAAACCTTCCTTCAAGATGACATAGCCAAAGAACTGGATCTGAACATGATCAAACTCACATTTCTCCAGTTTGGCTACCAGAAAATTGTTTCTGAGGTGAAGAAGTACCTGTTTTACATGCTCATGATGCTCCTCAAGGGTGGAGGAGAATATGAGGATGCCATCCAAATAGGTGATGCCAGTGCGATTAAGGAGGTCACGGAAGACATCATTTACAAATGCTTGGACGATAGCAGGGGTATTACACAGCCCAAAAGGCATTACAAGGTATTTGTAATGCCCTGATCTCATGTTAAAGGCAGTCTTCTATTCATGTCCTGGGAAGATACGAATGAGATTGAACGCTCCACTTAGGTCCAACTTTGTAAAGTAGCGAGCATTTTGGAGCTAATCATATAATTCAGTCAGCAAAGGAATAGGATAACAATTCTTGATAGTGAGGTTGTTTAGGGCTCTGTAATCTATACAGGGCCTGAGACCACCATCCTTTTTACTGACAAAAAAGAAGCCAACCCCGGCAGTTGAGGAGGAAGGGCGAATAAAGCCTTTAGCTAGGTTTTCTTGGATGTATTCCTCCATGGCCTTGGTTTCAGCTTTGGAGAGTAGATAAGTCCTCCATTTAGGAAGTGGGGCTCCAGGAAATAGGTCAATTTTACAGTGGTAAGGACAGTGAGGTGGCAACACATCAGCTGCTTTCTTTTCAAAAGCATCTGTAAATTCTGCATATACTGTGGGAAGATTAGAAGGGGTCTGAAGGCTGGCTATAGGGAAGCCGGAGATGCCAAATATGGAAGATAATGCAGGAATGAAGGCATCAGCATCATTCAGGAGTTGAGAACTCTGTTCCAAAAGGGGAGAGACCCAGGCTAGGGTCTTATCTTTCAATAAAGAAATGATAAAAGTGACCTTTGACTGATTAGACTGGAAGGTGAGAGGATCATTGTAGACGTGTAGTCTGCACTGGTTGAGAAAACCCCTACAGTCGGTAGTACCATCGTACTTGTCAGGCAACGGTATCTGGAGTATACTTCTAATAACAGGGGGGGGGGGAGTTTCAGCACTAGCAGCAGGGGCCAGCTGTGTAACAACAGGAACAGCAGTCTTTTCTGAAACCAGTGAGGAGAGTATAGATGATATAGCCTCAAGTTTAGACCACCTAACTTGGGAAGTGAATGTAAG
The DNA here is from genome assembly GCF_027579735.1 of Bombina bombina. Lineage (NCBI taxonomy): Eukaryota > Metazoa > Chordata > Amphibia > Anura > Bombinatoridae > Bombina > Bombina bombina. Next base: position 323,414,464 of record NC_069502.1, on the reverse strand, counting down.
TTATGCAGGTACTTATATTACATAGGCGCTGATTCGCGACAAGGAGTTCAAAGTATCTGGCTTGAGAGGGGTATAGACATGCAGCAATGATGTCATTGCCGCACGCTCACAGCAACTGCCGCGTCCCTGGCAAGAGCTAGAGCAGCAACTGCCGCAACCCTGGCAACAGCCAGAGCAGCGCAAGGGAGCGGCGTGACAATACACGCATTATTTGAAGTGTTTGTAAACAGAAACCATGTTTGGTTTCAGTGATTGCACTTTCTGTGCTGTGTAGGAACACTTAAAATAAAATCACCCCCGCCCGGGTGAGTCTACCACCTAAACCCTTCCCTCTACCTTCCCTCTCCCTACCCATCACTCCCCCCCCCAAACTCAAGATGGCGTCAACCCCTAATAACATATCCTTTGCAACATTAAATGTCAAAGGACTTAACTCACAAGACAAGAGAAGTATGCTTACCAATACCATGAAGTCCCTGAAAGTACAAGTCATGTTTTTACAAGAGACACACTGGTTGGCGTCAACCCAGACTCCATATAGGACCCCAGAATATCCTGTAGTGGTCCTAGCTTCTCATACTGAGAAATCTAGAGGAGTAGCGATTGCCATACACAAATCTATACATTTTGACCATATTCACGCAGAGACAGATAGCCAGGGGCGGTTTCTACTGCTCAATTGTAAACTAAATGGTATATTATTCACTCTGGTTAACATCTACGCCCCAAATCAAATGCAATTTAGGTTCCTGAAAGATGCACTGTCTAAAATTGAGAAACACAAAGCTGGGACGACTATACTAGGGGGGACTTTAATATGATATGGGACCCCCTACTAGATAAGAAGGTTCAGAGTGGGAAAACAATAGACGCATACTCTGTGACTACTGCCAACAAATTCCGACAACACATTATCCAACATAATCTGTATGACGTCTGGAGGGCACTACACCACAATGACAGAGACTATACATATTTTTCTAGACCTCATAATTCGTACTTGAGGCTCGACCATTTCTTCACTGACTCATGGACACTTAATAGAGTCCTAACATCACACATTAGGGTCTGCTCATGGTCAGATCATGATATTCTGATGTTCACTCTCTCTACTGACTTAGCCACAGAGACTAGACCTAGCTGGAAATTCCCAAAACAAATGCTCCAAGATAAAACATTTAGAATCTCCCTCCAAGCCTCTATTGTAGAGTTTTTAAGAATAAATGAAACCCTGGATATGTCCTCCCAAACAATATGGGCCGCTCTGAAAGCATACATAAGAGGGATATGCATTCGAAGGCAGGCAATGTTACGACGTCAAGCAGGTCTACCCCTAGGCCTTCTCATGGCTGAGCTTCGCGCTGTAGAGCAGGAGAATAAAAATTCCCCAACTACAAGCCTAGCCGATAAAATTAAGGAACTGCGAACGCAATTGGCAGATAGAGACCTGCAAAGAGTTAAAAACTCTTATGCTAGATTCAAGAAACTGATGTATTGCCAAGGTAATAAGGCCTCAACCCTCCTTGCCCATAAATTAAGGAGCAGGACAGCGGCGGCTAGGATCTTATCTCTCCAGAGAGGTAACATTTCGGTCTACTCCCCTAGGGAAATTGGAGAGACGTTTGCGGATTATTACTCTGATCTGTACCATCTTAAGCCCTCGATGGCTACTAAAGAGTCCTCCTCGTGTGAAGTAGTACATTTCTTACAGACGCTGGGCTTGCCATCCCTCCCAGACGGGGATGGAGAAGCACTTAAAGCTCCATTTTCCCTAAATGAGCTTAGTTTAGCCATTAAACACTCCCAAAATAACAAGGCTCCAGGTCCAGATGGGTACCCAACAGCCTTCTATAAATTGTTTAAATCGGAAATCCATGGGATCCTCCTCAAGGTCTTTTCGGAAGCCCGAGAGGCAGGCTCATTCCATAAAGAATTTTTACAAGCAGTAATTCTGCCCATTCCAAAACCAAACAAAGATCCCTCACAATGTACGAGTTACAGACCAAACTCCTTGATAAATGGTGATGTAAAGCTATATGCAAAGCTATGGGCTAACCGACTTAATGGCCTGCTCCCGAAGGTGATACATACAGACCAAGTTGGTTTCATGTCTGGTAGAGAAGGCCCAGACAATTCTCGAAAAACGCTAAACATACTTACAGAAGCCTCCCGACTGAGGTCGCCCATGCTGGCCCTGTCGCTAGACGCAGAAAAAGCGTTTGACAGGGTCAGATGGGAATACCTATGGCATACGCTTGCTCAATTTGGCATACCAGAGGACGTGATTAAAGCAATCCGTGCCCTGTATTCTTGCCCCTCAGCAGTAGTTAAGGGTATGGGGTTTGCCTCTCCGGAAATATGTATCACCAACGGCACCAGACAAGGATGCCCCCTGTCACCTTTAATTTTTTCCATGGCTATTGAACCTTTGGCTCAGGCTATAAGGCAATCACCTACAGTAAGAGGGGTTCAGCTTGGAGGCGCGACTGCGAAGATCGCACTGTATGCGGACGATGTTACGCTCTTTTTAACAAACCCAATAGGCTCCCTGCCAGTACTCTTTGATATTATCACTGAGGTCGGAGCTCATAGTTACTACAAGGTAAATGTCACCAAAACAGAGGCTTTACCAGTATGCATTCCAGCATTTGAATTGGATATACTACAAACATCGTACTCCTTCCAATGGTCACGAACCACCATTCGACATTTGGGGGTACAACTTGGTCCAGACCCGAAATTAGTTATTTCCGTTAACTATACAAACCTTATTAAAGAGGTTACTGAGCTTACCTCCTCGTTGGAGTCTTAAAGAAATTTCATGGCTGGGCCGCATCGCCTCTTTCAAAATGACGATCTTGCCAAAAATTCTGTACTATTTTCGCTGTATCCCTCTTAATGTACCTACTCTCTAATAGATAAGCTCCAATCTCTTGGGCAACACTATATCTGGGATAGGTCCAGGCCCCGGGTAGCGGCGAAGATACTCCAAAAAAGATATGAAGATGGAGGAGTTGCAATGCCTAGCATACGTGGATATTATGAGGCAGCCAGGCTTTCTCATATCACAGCGTGGGCAGACAAGAGGGAACAACAGGGCTGGAAAAGCATAGAAACATTGGCCCTTACCCTGGGCCTAAAGTTGGCAGACTTACCCTGGATCCCTAGTCATTGCTTGTCAGCTTGGGACTGCAAAATGTCATTATCAGAGTTAATCTGAAAGTTTGGTATAGCCTTAGAAATCTACGCGACATTGCCCCACACCCGTCTCCCATTCATTCTATACTAGCCTTACTGGCGGCTCTCCCTGACACACACATACAGCAGTGGAGTGATTGGGACCTGAAAGTGGTCTCCCGTGTATACCTCTCAGGCACCTTATTCACACCCCATAATATAAGTACAATTATCCCAGAGCCCCCCCCCGTGGGCCTCTTTTGAAATCGAGGCTCTATGCTTTTATGACATCTTGGGGATTCCCCAAAGCCCTAAACAGGCCCCTGACTAACTGGGAAAAGCTATGGCAACTCCCTATTAGGACTCCTAGGCTCATATCGTTCCACTATGATCTCTTACAGTCGTCCACTAACAAAGACAGACCATGGCAGCTAAGGGCCTGGGAGGGAGATTTATCCAGACCTATTTCAGATAAAGACCTATCTACAGCCATGACGTTAACTAAAAAGATGGTACACTGTGCAAATACATTGGAGACCCACATGAAACTATTCCTAAAATGGTACTATACTCCCACGAGGCTGTCACAGATGTTCCCTACAACGTCCCCTTTGTGTTGGAGGGAGTGCATGCAAAGAGGCTCAGATATGCATATTTGGTGGGACTGCCCAAAACTAGCACCTCTCTGGACACAGGTAAAACCCTCTGTGCTAACCTTGGGCTCTCTAATCCACTCACTCCTGCAACCGCCCTTCTACACATTTTCCCGACGAGCGTTCCAACCCACGTCTCTAAATTGGTCATCTTTGTCCTAGCGGCCACGAAACTGGCGATAGCAAGGGCCTGGAAACAAACCCATCCCCCAGATGTAACAGCTGTTACATCTATAATGCAGGTGTACGCCAAAATGGAACAAAGTTTCTACTCCAATATGGACAAGGAAGAGCTATACTGGCAGATTTGGGAGTCCTGGTTTAACCACCAGGGAGCTCAAAGCTAAATTCCTGGTCGAATTAAAGGTTCTAGTCACCCCTACCACCATAATTAAACTTCCACATCCAGATGAGATATGCTAATTAGCCAATAACACCCGCTTCTTTTAAACTTCCTAACATAAAATGATCGCCCCCCCCCCCTCTTTTTCTCTTGTCCTCGTATTGGAGTTCTGGAAGAATGAATTGCAACACTGCATGAAATTCAGACACTTGAAATGGAAATGGATAGGACTGAGCTGGTTGTTAATGGTTCTAGCAGTGGGATTGGGGAGGATTCAGATGAGACTCCAGAATGTAGCTGGGTCACAGTTAGAGGGTGAATTAAAGGTAAGCGGAAGAGACAGGGCAGTTCTGATCTGGTACATCCCAAAAGATTTGCCAGATTAAGTGAAGATCTTGGGGATATCAGTTTAGGGATGGCAGTGTCAGAGAGGGCTGTTTTGCCTAGTATAGTGAACAGTCCTTTAGTCGTGGAAGAGGAGCATACTATGGTGGGCAATCTGATCCTGCAGTCATGGTACATATTGGTACTAATGAAGGATTCAGCGGGAGATAGAGAGTCCTAAAAATGACTTCAGGGAGTTAGGTAGCAAGCTTAAAGCAAGGACCTTCAAAGTAATATTTTCAGAGATATTACCAGTGCTGTGTGCTACTCAATAAGGCAGAAGCAGCTAAGGTCTGTTACTTCATGGTTAAAAACATGGTGTAAAAATTAGGGGTTTGACTTTTTAGAGCACTGGGCTGACTTTTCACTTTGGTACAATTTGTACAGTAAGGATGGATTGCACCTGAATTACATGGGTGCACATGTGATGGGGGAAAGGATGGTAGCACGTTTAGAGAATATTTTAAACTAGGCAAAGGGGGGGGTCAGTTAGAACACAATAGAATGGAGAGATGAGTCAGTGAATATGTCACTCCTATAATATCTCAAGGAAGGGATGACTTAAGATATGTCACATTAGATATGGAGTATGGAGGAAAGCACACCAAGTAGCAACAGTAAGCACATGAAAATTAAATGTATGATAACAAATGAAAGAAGCATGACAGGTAAAATAGGGGAGCTGGAGCTCTTAGTTGCAGAAGAGGACTATGATGTTATCAGTATAACTGAAACTTAGTGGGATGATTCAGATGAATGGGCAGTTAACTTAAAATACTTTATTTAGGAGGTACAGGAATAATAAAAGAGTGGAGGAATCTGCATGTATATTAAACCTAACCTTAAACCGACAATAAGGGAAGGAATTTATGATACAGGTGACAATGTAGAGACCCTGTGGGTTGAAATAAAGAGTGGGGGGAAAAATCCTAAAAATATATTACTTGAAGCATGCTACAAGCCCCCCAACATTAGTGACCTGGAGGAAACTCAACTAGTGATGTCGCGAACCTAAAATTTTCGGTTCGCGAACCGCGGACTCGAACTTCCGGTATTGTTCGCGAACACGCGAACCGCCATTGAATTCAATAGGCAGGCGAACTTTAAAACCTACAAGGACTCTTTCTGGCCACAATAGTGATGGAAAAGTTGTTTCAAGGGTACTAACACCTGGACTGTTGCATGCTGGAGGGGGATCCCTGGCAAAACTCCCATGGAAAATTACATAGTTGATGCAGAGTCTGCTTTTAAGCCATAATGGGTCTAAATCAACTAACATTCCCAAAGTGGCTGTCTCAAAACATCCCGGACAGAAGATAGATTGATAGTGATAGATAGGATAGATAGATATACATAGATTGATAGTTAGATAGAATCGATAGAAGAGAAATAGATAGATTTGTTAGATATATAATTACCCTAATAAATTCTAATAATCAAACATGCGTTCTTGGACCCGACTAGCTTGTGTCAATTAGTACTTTTCTTAGCACTTTAATCCCTGTCCCCCCCCCCCCTATCGGGGGAGTTCTATATGGCCTGCCAGATTACCCTGAAAAATAATAATAATAAAACATGTGGTCTGCTACCTATTTTAACGAGGTTGTGTTTTAAGTACTACCATTCTTAGCACTTTAATCTCTGTAACTCCCCCTATTTGGTGAGGTCTATATGGCCTGGATGATTACCCATACAAAATATAATAATAAGACATCTGCTCTTGGTCTGCGACCCATGGTAACTATGTTGTGTTAATTAGTAATGTCCTTCGCATTTTAATAGCTGTTACTCATACTCACCCTATCGGTGGAGGTCTATATGGCCTGCATGATTACCCTTACAAAATATAACAACCAAACATATGCTCTGGGACCCATGGTAAGTAGGTTGTGTTAAGTAGTACTGTTCTTTGCATTTTCATACCTGTTACAACACCAAATGGTGGCAGGTCTATCTGGCCTTCATGATTAGCTACACCCAAACCCAAAAAAAAGCCGAGTGGTCTTAGACTAACACCCATGGCTAACTCTGTTGTTTCAATTAGTACTATTCTTAGCACTTTCATCCCTGTTACGGGCGGTCTACATGGCCATCATGATTAGCCGAACAAAATACTACAATCCAACCTTTGCTCAGTCTTCATAGGCCCGTCATTGTCTGTATTTTGATAGTACAGTTCTTATTATTTTTATAGCTGATACAACACCGAATGTTGTCAGCTCTATATGGCCTGCATGATTAGCTGCACCCAATACAAAAATAAATCCAAGCGGTCTTGGATTAACACCCATGGCTAACTCTGTTGTTTCAAGTAGTACTATTCTTAGCACTTTCATCTCATCATCCCTGTTACTTCCAGGACTCTCGGTGGTGGTGGTCTACATGGACATCATGATTAGCCTAACCAAATACTACAATCCAACCTTGGCTCAGTCTTCCTAAGGCCCTTCATTGGCTGTATTTTGGTAGTACTGTTCTTATTACTACATGGTGGTCTACATGGCCATCATGATTAGCCTAACCAAATACTACAATCCAACCTTGGCTCAGTCTTCCTAAGGCCCTTCATTGGCTGTATTTTGGTAGTACTGTTCTTATTACTACATGGTGGTCTACATGGCCATCATGATTAGCCTAACCAAATACTATCCAACCTTGGCTCAGTCTTCCTAAGGCCCTTCATTGGCTGTATTTTGGTAGTATGTTCTTATTATTTTAATAGCTGATACGACACCGAATGTTTTCAGCTCTATATGGCCTGCATGAATAGCCGCACCCAAAGCCAAAAAAAAGCCAAGCGGTTTTGCACTAACACCCATGGCTAACTCTGTTGTTTCAAGTTCTACTATTCTTAGCTCTTTCATCTCATCATCCCTGTTACTTCCAGGACTCTCGGTGGTGGTGGTCTACATGGCCATCATGATTAGCCTAACCAAATACTACAATCCAACCTTGGCCCAGTCTTCCTAAGGCCCTTCATTGGCTGTATTTTGGTAGTACTGTTCTTATTAGTTTAATAGCTGAAACGACACCGAATGTTGTCAGCTCTATATGGCCTGCATGAATAGCCGCACCCAAAGCCAAAAAAAAGCCAAGCGGTTTTGCACTAACACCCATGGCTAACTCTGTTGTTTCAAGTTCTACTATTCTTAGCTCTTTCATCTCATCATCCCTGTTACTTCCAGGACTCTCGGTGGTGGTGGTCTACATGGCCATCATGATTAGCCTAACCAAATACTACAATCCAACCTTGGCCCAGTCTTCCTAAGGCCCTTCATTGGCTGTATTTTGGTAGTACTGTTCTTATTAGTTTAATAGCTGATACGACACCGAATGTTTTCAGCTATATATGGCCTGCATGAATAGCCGCACCCAAAGCCAAAAAAAAGCCAAGCGGTTTTGCACTAACACCCATGGCTAACTCTGTTGTTTCAAGTTAAACTATTCTTAGCTCTTTCATCTCATCATCCCTGTTACTTACAGGACTCTCGGTGGTGGTGGTCTACGTGGCCATCATGATTAGCCTAACCAAATACTACAATCCAACCTTGGCTCAGTCTTCCTAAGGCCCTTCATTGGCTGTATTTTGGTAGTACTGTTCTTATTAGTTTAATAGCTGATACAACACCGAATGTTGTCAGCTATATATGGCCTGCATGAATAGCCGCACCCAAAGCCAAAAAAAAGCCAAGCGGTTTTGCACTAACACCCATGGCTAACTCTGTTGTTTCAAGTTCTACTATTCTTAGCTCTTTCATCTCATCATCCCTGTTACTTCCAGGACTCTCGGTGGTGGTGGTCTACATGGCCATCATGATTAGCCTAACTAAATACTACAATCCAACCTTGGCTCAGTCTTCCTAAGGCCCTTCTTTGGCTGTATTTTGGTAGTACTGTCATCCTTTTGAATAATAGATTACAGGAAAGGCATTGATTTTAGAATCCCAGAGATCATTTATATGACCCGTGAAATAAAAAAAAAATTCATTAGATACCCGTTACACAATTATTTATCCTCAGGCCTTTTTAATACGAGGGTCCCGGAGCCTCAACCGAAACAACAGCGTGAAAGAGGAGATATGTCATCCTTTTGAATAAAAGATTACAGTAAAGGCATTGATTTTTGAAACCCACAGATCATTATTTGCAACCGTGAATTTAGAAAAAACATTGATTACACAGCCGTGACACTTATTTATGCTCAGGCCTTTTTAATACGAGGGTCCCGGAGCCTCAACCGAAACAACAGCATGAAAGAGGAGATATGTCATCCTTTTGAATAATAGATTACAGGAAAGGCATTGATTTTAGAATCCCAGAGATCATTTATATGACCCGTGAAATAAAAAAAAAATTCATTAGATACCCGTTACACAATTATTTATCCTCAGGCCTTTTTAATACGAGGGTCCTGGAGCCTCAACCGAAACAACAGCGTGAAAGAGGAGATATGTCATCCTTTTGAATAAAAGATTACAGTAAAGGCATTGATTTTTGAAACCCACAGATCATTATTTGCAACCGTGAATTTAGAAAAAACATTGATTACACAGCCGTGACACTTATTTATGCTCAGGCCTTTTTAATACGAGGGTCCCGGAGCCTCAACCGAAACAACAGCATGAAAGAGGAGATATGTCATCCTTTTGAATAAAAGATTACAGTAAAGGCATTGATTTTAGAAACCCACAGATCATTATTTGCAACCGTGAATTTAGAAAAAACATTGATTACACAGCCGTGACACTTATTTATGCTCAGGCCTTTTTAATACGAGGGTCCCGGAGCCTCAACCGAAACAACAGCATGAAAGAGGAGATATGTCATCCTTTTGAATAAAAGATTACAGTAAAGGCATTGATTTTAGAAACCCACAGATCATTATTTGCAACCGTGAAATTAGAAAAAAACATTGATTACACAGCCGTGACATTTATTTATGCTCAGGCCTTTTTAATACGAGGGTCCCGGAGCCTCAATCGAAACAACAGCATGAAAGAGGAGATATTTCATCCTTTTGAATAAAAGATTACAGTATAGGCATTGATTTTAGAAACCCACAGATCATTATTTGCAACCGTGAAATTAGAAAAAAACATTGATTACACAGCCGTGACACTTATTTATGCTCAGGCCTTTTTAATACGAGGGTCCCGGAGCCTCAACCGAAACAACAGCATGAAAGAGGAGATATGTCATCCTTTTGAATAAAAGATTACAGTAAAGGCATTGATTTTAGAAACCCACAGATCATTATTTGCAACCGTGAAATTAGAAAAAAACATTGATTACACAGCCGTGACATTTATGCTCAGGCCTTTTTAATACGAGGGTCCCGGAGCCTCAACCGAAACAACAGCATGAAAGAGGAGATATGTCATCCTTTTGAATAAAAGATTACAGTAAAGGCATTGATTTTAGAAACCCACAGATCATTATTTGCAACCGTGAAATTAGAAAAAAACATTCATTAGACAGCCGTGACACTTATTTATGCTCAGGCCTTTTTAATACGAGGGTCCCGGAGCCTCAACCGAAACAACAGCATGAAAGAGGAGATATGTCATCCTTTTGAATAAAAGATTACAGTAAAGGCATTGATTTTAGAAACCCACAGATCATTATTTGCAACCGTGAAATTAGAAAAAAACATTGATTACACAGCCGTGACACTTATTTATGCTCAGGCCTTTTTAATACGAGGGTCCCGGAGCCTCAACCGAAACAACAGCATGAAAGAGGAGATATGTCATCCTTTTGAATAAAAGATTACAGTAAAGGCATTGATTTTAGAAACCCACAGATCATTATTTGCAACCGTGAAATTAGAAAAAAACATTCATTAGACAGCCGTGACACTTATTTATGCTCAGGCCTTTTTAATACGAGGGTCCCGGAGCCTCAACCGAAACAACAGCATGAAAGAGGAGATATGTCATCCTTTTGAATAAAAGATTACAGTAAAGGCATTGATTTTAGAAACCCACAGATCATTATTTGCAACCGTGAAATTAGAAAAAAACATTGATTACACAGCCGTGACACTTATTTATGCTCAGGCCTTTTTAATACGAGGGTCCCGGAGCCTCAACCGAAACAACAGCATGAAAGAGGAGATATGTCATCCTTTTGAATAAAAGATTACAGTAAAGGCATTGATTTAAGAAACCCACAGATCATTATTTGCAACCGTGAAATTAGAAAAAAACATTGATTACACAGCCGTGACACTTATTTATGCTCAGGCCTTTTTAATACGAGGGTCCCGGAGCCTCAACCGAAATAACAGCATGAAAGAGGAGATATGTCATCCTTTTGAATAAAAGATTACAGTAAAGGCATTGATTTTAGAAACCCACAGATCATTATTTGCAACCGTGAAATTAGACAAAAACATTGATTACACAGCCGTGACACTTATTTATGCTCAGGCCTTTTTAATACGAGGGTCCCGGAGCCTCAACCGAAACAACAGCATGAAAGAGGAAATATGTCATCCTTTTGAATAAAAGATTACAGTAAAGGCATTGATTTTAGAAACCCACAGATCATTATTTGCAACCGTGAAATTAGAAAAAAACCTTGATTACACAGCCGTGACACTTATTTATGCTCAGGCCTTTTTAATACGAGGGTCCCGGAGCCTCAACCGAAACAACAGCATGAAAGAGGAAATATGTCATCCTTTTGAATAAAAGATTACAGTAAAGGCATTGATTTTAGAAACCCACAGATCATTATTTGCAACCGTGAAATTAGAAAAAAACATTGATTACACAGCCGGGACACTTATTTATGCTCAGGCCTTTTTAATACGAGGGTCCCGGAGCCTCAACCGAAACAACAGCATGAAAGAGGAGATATGTCATCCTTTTGAATAAAAGATTACAGTAAAGGCATTGATTTTAGAAACCCACAGATCATTATTTGCAACCGTGAAATTAGAAAAAAACATTCATTAGACAGCCGTGACACTTATTTATGCTCAGGCCTTTTTAATACGAGGGTCGCGGAGCCTCAACCGAAACAACAGCATGAAAGAGGAGATATGTCATCCTTTTGAATAAAAGATTTCAGTAAAGGCATTGATTTTAGAAACCCACAGATCATTATTTGCAACCGTGAAATTAGAAAAAAACATTGATTACACAGCCGTGACACCTATTTATGCTCAGGCCTTTTTAATACGAGGGTCCCGGTCCCAGAGCCTCAACCGAAACAACAGCATGAAAGAGGAGATATGTCATCCTTTTGAATAAAAGATTACAGTAAAGGCATTGATTTTAGAAACCCACAGATCATTATTTGCAACCGTGAAATTAGAAAAAATATTGATTACACAGCTGTGACACTTATTTATGCTCAGGCCTTTTTAATTTGAGGGTCCCGGAGCCTCAACCGAAACAACAGCATGAAAGAGGAGATATGTCATCCTTTTGAATAAAAGATTACAGTAAATGCATTGATTTTAGAAACCCACAGATCATTATTTGCAACCGTGAAATTAGAAAAAAACATTCATTAGACAGCCGTGACACTTATTTATGCTCAGGCCTTTTTAATACGAGGGTCCCGGAGCCTCAACCGAAACAACAGCATGAAAGAGGAGATATGTCATCCTTTTGAATAAAAGATTACAGTAAAGGCATTGATGTTAGAAACCCACAGATCATTATTTGCAACCGTGAAATTAGAAAAAAACATTCATTAGACACCGGTTACACTTATTTATCCTCAGGCCTTGTTAATACGAGGGTCCCGGAGCCGCAACTGAAACAACAGCATGAAAGAGGACATATGTCATCCTTTTGAATTATAGATTACAGGAAAGGCATTGATTTTAGAAACACTGAGATAATTACTTGCAACCAGGAAATAAAATAAACATTGAACAGACACCCAGTACACTTTATTATCCATAGGCCTTTTCAGCAGAGGCTCCAGGACCCTCAACAAAAACAAGAGCAGGGAGCTGGGCATAGGAGTACAATGGAGTGTGACAATAATAATCTGAAGGTGAAGATTGCATAGTTGTGGCATTTTAATTTTGTTATCGTGGGAACTTAGTACTTACAATGACCTTGCTCTGGTGAATCCATATCGCAAATGTGTTATTTAAGGCACTGTTTGTCTATTTTTTTGAATATCAGCATTTGGTAAATGAAGCTCAACTTAAGGCTGGTGAGAAACGACCTTTCTTCTGGCTGTTTGCAAATGTTGTGGCTCTGGACAAACATGTGAATAAGGGGCCATCAGCCATATTCTGCACGCAACCCCTTTGATGATTGATGATAAACATGTGTCACCTGCAAGCAGAGCTCGTTACTTCTGTCTAAATCATCTTCCTGGTATGGACAGGCCACTGTTTCCCACAGCAAGTACGAATATTGAAATACAAGATTGTCTTGAGTATGGTAGGAAACCAAAGTTTATTTAATTCTGTACTATCTATCACCACAAAAAATGAACTTCTTGAAGCAACGAAAATGCCAGCAATTTTATGTGCTTATGGATGACAAGGACGTCCTGTCCTGTGGTGCACAGAGATGGAGACGATTTTTGCCCTCCCTGTACACTACCCAGATGTCTCAAACATCACCAGAAACACAATACAGCCACTCTTGTGAAGTTCCTGGAGTGTTCCGGTAGCCATCTCTTTGCGCTCCTAAAGGAATACTTTATCAGTGTTTTTGTATACATCCGACAACAGCTTCGGAGACTGTGGTGACGCACATGTTATTTACTGTTGTTCCAGCTGTGGCAATATCAATTGGCATGAAAAAGTTAAGATTTGTGGGTGGCGGAGCCTATAGCTGTTGCGATAGGACGTGTGTTTGAGGAGCTCCAGGTCTTACAAGTTACTTTGGAGTTAGTTTTCAACCTTAATTTAATTTTCTTTTTGGGATTCATAGTCACACTTTCTGGGGCTATCCAAGAGGAGCCTGGTAAAAGCAGTAGTAGTCACCCCTTATATCAACGGGTACGGAGACCTGTTTTTTGCATTTCCAATATTGCGCCGGTCCACAAACTAATCCTGAATGAAAAAAAACCCTTAAAATTTGGACTAGTGACGCACATTTTATGCACGCTGTGGCAATTGCAATTTGCAATAAAAATAATCTGCTAACAACAACCACTACCTACGACCACACCTGACTCCTGAAGTCATGCTTCAGTTATTAAGTCAAGTTAAATAATTTATTTATTTTTTATGCTCAGCAGAGGCTCCAGGACCCTCGACAAAACCAGCAGCAGGAAAGAGGACATATGGCATCCTTTTGAAAAAATGATTATAGGAAATGCATTAATTTCAGAAACACAGAGATCATTAGTTGCAAAGGTAAATAGAAAAAAACATTGATTATACACCCAGTACACTTATTTTTCATTAGGCCTTTTTAATAAGATTAAGAGGCTCCCGGAGCCTCAACAGAAACAACAGCATTAAAAAGTACATATGGCATCCTTGTGAATAATAGATTACAGGAAAGGCATTGATTTTAGAAACCCGTGGATAATTTTTTGCAACCATGAAATCTAAAAAAACATAGATTAGACACCCAGTACACTTCTTTATCCTTAGGCCTTTTAAGCATAGGCTCCAGGACCCTCAACAAAACCAGCAGCAGGAAAGAGGACATATGGCATAGTTTTGTAAATTAGATTACAGGAAAGGCATTGATTTTAGAAACACAGAGATCATTTATATGACCAGTGAAATAGAAAAAAAAATGATTGGACACCCAGTACACTTATTTATCCTTAGTCCTTTTTAATACGAGGGTCCCGGAGCCTCAACAGAAACAACAGCATGAAAGAGGACATATCCTTTTGAATAATAGATTACAGGAAAGGCATTGTTTTTAGAATCCCACAGATCATTTATATGACCTGTGAAATAGAAAAAAACATTGATTAGACACCCAGTACACTTATTTATCCATAGGCCTTTTTAGCAGAGGCTCCAGGACCCTCAACAAAAACAAGAGCAGGGAGGTGGGCATAGGAGTACAATGGAGTGTGACAATAATAATGTGAAGGGGAAGATTGCAGAGTTGTGTCATTTTAATTTTGTTATTGTGGGAAATACTTGCAATGACCTTGCTCTGGTGAATCCATATCGCAAATGTGTTTTTTAAGGCACTGTTTGTCTATTTTTTGAATATCAGCATTTGGTAATTGAAGCTCAACTTAAGGCTGGTGAGAACCGACCTCTCTTCTGGCTGTTTGCAAATGTTGTTGCTCTGGACAAACATGTGAATAAGGGGCCATCAGCCATATTCGGCACGCAACCCCTTTGATGATTGACGATAAACATGTGTCACCTGCAATCAGAGCCCGTTACTTCTGTCTAAATCATCTTCCTGCTATGGACAGCCCACTGTTTCCCACAGCAAGTCCGAAGCTTGAACTACAAGATTGTCTTGAGTATGGTAGGAAACCAAAGTTTATTTTATTCTGTACTATCACCACAAAAACTGAACTTCTTGAAGCAACGAAAATGCCAGCAATTTCATGTGCTTATGGATGACAAGGACGTCCTGTCCTGTGGTGCACAGAGATGGAGACGATTTTTGCCCTCCCTGTACACTACCCAGATGTCTACAACATCACCGGAAACACAAGACAGCCACTGTTGTGAAGTTCCTGGAGTGTTCTGGTAGCCATCTCTTTGCGCCCCAAAAGGAATTCTTTATTGTTGTTTTTGTATACATCCGACAATAGCTTCGGAGACTGTGGTGACGCACATGTTAGTTACTGTTGTTCCAGCTGTGGCAATATCAATTGGCATTAAAAAGGTAATATTTGGGTGGACGGAGCCTATAGCTGTTGCGGTAGGACGTGTGTTTGAGGAGCTCCAGGTCTTACAATTTACTTAATAGTAATTTTTCAACCTTAATTTAATTTTATTTTTGGGATTCATACTCACACTTTCTGGGGCTATCCAAGAGGAGCCTGGTAAAAGCAATAGTAGTCACCCCTTATATCAACGGGTACCGAGACCTGTTTTTTGCCTTTCCAATATTGCGCCGTACCCCAAACTAATCCTGAAAAAAAAAAAAAAATTGGACTAGTGACGCACATTTTATGCACGCTGTGGCAATTGCAATTTGCAATAAAAATAATCTGCTAACAACAACCACTACCTACGACCACACCTGACTCCTGAAGTCATGCTTCAGTTATTAAGTCAAGTTAAAATTTTTTTTTTTCTTTATTATGCGCAGCAGAGGCTCCAGGACCGTCGACAAAACCAGCAGCAGCAAAGAGGACATATGGCATCCTTTTGAAAAAATGATTATAGGAAAGGCATTGATTTCAGAAACACAGAGATCATTATTTGCAACCGTTAAATCGAAAAAAACATTGATTAGACACCCAGTACACTTATTTTTCATTAGGCCTTTTTAATAAGAGGCTCCCGGAGCCTCAACCGAAACAACAGCATCAAAAAGTACATATGGCATCCTTGTGAATAATAGATTACTGGAAAGGTATTGATTTTAGAAACCCGTGTATAATTTTTTGCAAACGTGAAATCTAAAAAAACATAGATTATACACCCAGTACACTTCTTTATCCTTAGGCCTTTTTAGAAGAGTCTCCCGTAGCCTCAACAGAAACAACAGCATGAAAGAGGACATATGACATCCTTGTGACTAATAGATTACAGGAAAGGCATTGATTTTAGAAACCCGGAGATAATTTGTTGCAACCGGGAAATCTAACAAAAAAATGGATTAGACAACCAGGACACTTATTTATCCTTAGGCCTTAGTAGCAGAGGCTCCAGGACCCTCAACAAAACCAGCAGCAGTAAAGAGGACATATGGCATCCTTTAGAAAAATAGATTTCTGGAAAGGCATTGATTTTAGAAACACAGAGATCATTAGTTGCAACCGTGCAATCTCTAAAAAATTGGATTATACACCAAGTACACTTATTTATCCTTAGGCCTTTTTCGCAGAGGCTCCAGGACCCTCCAAAAAACCAGCAGCATGAAAGAGGACATATGGCATCCTTTAGAAAATTAGAATACAGGAAAGGCATTGATTTTAGAAACACAGAGATCATTAGTTGCAACCGTGAAATCGCAAAAAAATTTGATTATACACCAAGTACACTTATTTATCCTTAGGCCTTTTTAGCCGAGGCTACAGGACCCTCCACAAAACCAGCAGCATGAAAGAGGACATATGGCATCCTTTAGAAAATTAGAATACAGGAAAGGCATTGATTTTAGAAACACAGAGATCATTAGTTGCAACCGTGAAATCTAAAAAAACATAGATTATACACCCAGTACACTTCTTTATCCTTAGGCCTTTTTAGAAGAGTGTCCTGGAGCCTCAACAGAAAGAACAGCATGAAAGAGGACATATGGCATCCTTTTGAAAAATAGATTACAGGAAAGGCATTGATTTTAGAAAGACAGAAAAAATTTGTTACAAACGGGAAATCTAAAAAAACATTGAATAGACACCCAGTACACTTCTTTATCCTTCAGCCTTTTTAGCAGAGGCTCCAGGACACAAAACCAGCAGTAGGAAAGAGGACATATATATCCTTTGTGAAAAAAAGATTATAGGAAAGGCATTGATTTTAGAAACCCGTGGATAATTTGTTGCAACCGTGAATTTGAATCAAAAAAATTGATTGAATGGACACCCAGTACAATTCTTTCTCCCTAGGCCTTTTTATAAGAGGGTCCAGGACCCTCAAACAAAACACCAGCAGGAAAGGGGACATATGGCATACTTTTGAACAATAGAGTAAGAGTACAGGAAAGGCATTGATTTTAGAAACCCATAGATAATTTTTTGCAAATGTAAATTTGAATCAAAAAAATTATTCGATGGACACCCAGTACACCTCTTTCTTCTTAGGCCTTTTTATAAGAGGGTCCTGGACCCTCAAAAAAAACACCAGCAGGAAAAAGGGCATATGGCATACTTTTGAAAATTAGATTACAGGAAAGGCATTGATTTTAGAAACACAGAGATCAGTTATATGACCCGGGAAATAGAAAAAAAAAATTGATTGAACACCCAGTACACTTCTTTATCCTTAGTCCTTTTTATAAGAGTGTCCCGGAGCCTCAACAGAAAGAACAGCATGAAATAGGACATATGGCATCCTTTTGAAAAATAGATTACAGGAAAGACATTGATTTTTGAAAGACAGAAAAAATTAGTTACAGCCGGGAAATCTAAAAAAACATTGAATAGACACCCATTACACTTCTTTATCCTTAGGCCTTTTTAGCAGAGGCTCCAGGACACTCAACAAAACCAGCAGTAGGAAAGAGGACATATGGCATCCGTTGTGAAAAAAAGATTATAGGAAAGGCATTGATTGTAGAAACCCGGGGATCATTTTTTGCAACCGTGAATTTTAACTAAAAAAAATGATTGGATGGACACCCAGTACAATTCTTTATCCATAAGGCCTTTTTATAAGAGGGTCCAGGACCCTCAAACAAAAAACCAGCAGGAAAGAGGACATATGGCATACTTTTGAACAATAGAGTACAGGAAAGGCATTGATTTTAGAAACCCATAGAAATTTTTTTTTTAAATGGAAATTTGAATAAAAAAAAAGATTCGATGGACAGCCAGTACACCTCTTTCTCCTTAGGCATTTTTATAAGAGAGTCCTGGACCCTCAAAAAAAACACCAGCAGGAAAGAGGACATATGGCATACTTTTGAACAATAGAGTACAGGAAAGGCATTTATTTTAGAAACCCATAGATAATTTTTTGCAAATGGAAATTTGAATAAAAAAAATGATTCGATGGACACTCAGTACACCTCTTTCTCCTTAGGCCTTTTTATAAGAGGGTCCTGGACCCTAAAAAAAAACACCAGCAAGAAAGAGGACGTATGGCATCCTTTTGAACAATAGAATACAGGTACAGCATTGATTTTACAAACCTAGAGATCATTTTGGTCAATTGTTAAATAGAAAAATAAAAATGAGTGGCCAACCAGTACACCTCTTTCTCCTTAGGCCTTTTTATAAGAGGGTCCTGGACACTCAAAAAAACACCAGCAGGAAAGAGGACGTATGGCATCCTTTTGAACAATAGAGTACAGGTACGGCATTGATTTTACAAAACCAGAGATAATTTTGGTCAAATGAGAAATAGAAAATAAAAATGAGTGGACACCCAGTACACCTCTTTCACCTTAGGCCTTTTTATAAGAGGGTCCTGGACCCTCAAAAAAAAACACCAGCAGGAAAGAGGACGTATGGCATCCTTTTGAACAATAGAGTACAGGTACAGCATTGATTTTACAAACCCAGAGATCATTTTGGTCAATTGTTAAATAGAAAAATAAAAATGAGTGGCCAACCAATACACCTCTTTCTCCTTAGGCCTTTTTATAAGAGGGTCCTGGACACTCAAAAAAAACACCAGCAGGAAAGAGGACGTATGGCATCCTTTTGAACAATAGAGTACAGGTACGGCATTGATTTTACAAAACCAGAGATAATTTTGGTCAAATGAGAAATAGAAAATAAAAATGAGTGGACACCCAGTACACCTCTTTCACCTTAGGCCTTTTTATAAGAGTGTCCAGGACCCTCAAACAAAATACCAGCAGGAAAGAGAACATATGGTATACTTTGGAACAATAGAGTACTGGTACGGCATTGATTTGTGAAACCCACAGATAATTGTTTGTAAAAGTGAAATAGCCCCAAAAACCATGCTTGGACTCCCACTCCAGGTCGTTCTCCTTCAGCTTTTTTATAAGAAGGTCCAGCAACCTCAACAGAAACAACTAGAGGAAACACCACCACATATGCCATCCTTTTGCACAAGCGAGTACAGGTATGGCATCCATTATAGAAACCCAAAGATAATTGAGAGGAACCAGGAACATTTTTCTAAAAACTGGATGTGGCACCCATTACTACAGGTCGTTCTCCTTCAGCCTTTTTATATCATGGGCATGACCCGCAACAGGCACAACAGCATGAAACACAACATATGCCACCCTTTTGCATAATAGAGTACAGGTATGGCATAGATGGAACACGGAGATAATTTAGAGCAACCAAGAGATGGATAAAGATGCTTGGTCGGTCCTACTCTTTCAAATTTGTTGCATTTTCGTTCAATTGAATGGTCCACCGGATATGAGTGGTGTGTAAAGTTGTACAATTTGTAACAGTTTAATCACTAGTGTTATGTGCCTTATTTTTTTTATTTGAGTTTTGTACCCACAGAGATGCAGCAGAGGTCAGAAAAATTAGGAATGTACAAATGACTGAAAAATTGGGGTAATGTTGTAGCAAATGCTGTAGCAGCGGCCAGACAAATCGATGTTTGTAAAACATTTATAAAGTACCCTAAAAGCTTGTGGCTTGAACACTAGTTGTTGGCGGATAAGTCAAGCAAGTCCTCCGTCTTTATAACCAAAAAAAAAAGGCCAGCCTGTGTACCAGTTGTAGCCCAAGCCAGCTCATATCATCATCAGTAGTTTTTATTCAAATGTATCGCCCAATGTCAGTCCCTTCGGGATTCAGCCCTCATTCATTTTTATAAAAGTGAGATAGTCAAGGCTTTTTTGACCTAGGCGACTTCTCTTCTCAGTGACAAAACCTCCTGCTGCACTAAAAGTCCTTTTGGACAGGACACTTGAAGCGGGGCAGGCCACAAGCTCAGGCCACAAGTCCAGCCTGCAAACCCAGTAGTCAAGGGGTCCATCGCTCCTGAGAGTGTCGAGATCCGCAGTTAAAGCTAGGTAGTCTGCTACCTGTCGGTTGAGTCTTTCTCTAAGGCTGGATCCCGAAAGGCTCTGATGGTGCATGGGAGTTAAAAAGGTACGCATGTCCTCCATCAACAAGACGTCAGGAAAGCACCCGGTCCTTGCCGCCGTGGTCTTGGGAGGAGGAGGATTAATTTCATCTCTTCCCCTGTTATATTCCTGTGGTGCTGTGACATCACCCTTATACGCTGTGTAAAGCATAGTTTTTAATTTAGTATGAAAATGCTCCATCCTTTCCGACTTGCGGGAATTTGGTAACATTTCAGGCACTTTATGCTTATACCGGGGGTCGAGGAGCGTGGACACCCAGTACAGGTCGTTCTCCTTCAGCTTTTTTATACGAGGGTCCCTCAACAGCATGAAAGAACCCATTTGAACAAGGTTGGATGCTGAGCTAATCATGTCGCGTTCCTCCTCCTCACTGATCTCACTGATGGTATCTTCTTCCCCCCAGCCACGTACAACACCACGGGTACCAGAGAGGTGACAACAACGAGCACCCTGGGATGACTGTTGTGCTTGGTCTTCCTCCTCCTCATCCTCCCCAAAGCCACATTCCTTCTCTGACTCCTCTTCCTCACAATTCTCTTCCTGAGTTGCCACAGGTCCAGCAAGCAATGCTGATTCGGCTGTTTGCGGGGGTGATGGACACCACAACTCTCCCGCTTCCTCTTCATGCTCATCTACTGCCTGATACAGCACTCTTCGCAGGGCACGCTCCAGGAAGAAAACAAATGGTATGATGTCGCTGATGGTGCCTTCGGTGCGACTGACAAGGTTTGTCACCTCCTCAAAAGGACGCATGAGCCTACAGGCATTGCGCATGAGCGTCCAGTAATTTGGCAAAAATATCCCCAGCTCCCCAGAGGCTGTCCTAGCACCCCGGTCATACAAATACTCTTTAACAGCTTTTTCTCGTTGGAGCAGGCGGTCAAACATTAGGAGTGTTGAATTCCACCGTGTCGGGCTGTCGCAAATCAAGCGCCTCACTGGCAGGTTGTTTCGACGCTGGATATCAGACAAGTGCGCCATGGCCATGTAGGAACTCTTGAAATGGCAACACACCTTCCTGGCCTGCTTCAGGACGTCCTGTAAGCCTGGGTACTTATGGACAAATCATTGTACAATCAGATTACACACATGTGCCATGCACGGCACATGTGTCAACTTGCCCAATTTCAATGCCGCCACCAAATTACTTCCATTGTCAGAAACAACCTTGCCAATCTCCAGTTGGTGCGGAGTCAGCCACTGATCCACCTGTGCGTTCAGGGTGGTCAGGAGTGCTGGTGCGGTGTGACTCTCCGCTTTCAGGCAAGTCAACCCAAAGACCCGGGATGTAGCATAGTACCCGGGGAGCTGGGGGGGTGCCATAGATGTGGAGCAAGACGCAGAAGTTGAAGAGGACTCAGCCGAGGAAGAGGTTATGGAAGAGGATGGAGTAGGAGGAGTAGAGGAGGTAGCAGCAGGCCTGCCTGCAAGTCGTGGCGGTGTCACCAACTCTTCTGCAGAGCCACGCATTCCATGCTTGTCAGAAGTCAGCAGGTTTACCCAATGCGCAGTGTAGGTGATATACCTGCCCTGACCATGCTTTGCAGACCAGCTATCCGTGGTCATATGGACCCTTGCCCCAACGCTGCGTGCCAGACATGCCATAACTTCCTTTCTCACAACAGAGTACAGGTTTGGGATTGCCTTTTGTGAAAATAAATTTCTGCCAGGTACCTTCCACTGCGGTGTCCCAATAGATACAAATTTTTTGAAAGCATCAGACTCCACCAGCTTGTATGGTAAAAGCTGGCGGGCTAAGAGTTCAGACAATCCAGCTGTCAGACGCCGGGCAAGGGGGTGACTTTGAGAAATTGGCTTCTTACGCTCAAACATGTCCTTGACAGACACCTGACTGTGGGCAGATGACCAGGAACTGCTACGTAAGAGAGACTGAGTGGAGGATGGTTGAAAGGGGGCAAGGAGGACAGCACTGGTTGACGTGGCTGAAGATGCTGGAGCAGGAGGAGGAGGGCGGCTTTCACTTTGTGTGCTGCTTCTACTCATGTGTTCTTCCCATCGGCCTTTGTGATGGGAGACCATGTGCCTTCGCAAAGCAGTTGTACCTAGGTGGCTGTTGGACTTCCCACGACTCAGTTTCTTTTGGCACAGGTTGCAAATGGCATCGCTGTTGTCAGAGGCAGACACACAAAAAAAATGCCACACTGCTGAGCTCTGCGATGAAGGCATTCTGGTGGTGGAAACAGCATGCGTTGATGGGCGTCGGCGAGCTGTCTGGCTGACCCCTGGTGACGATGCATGCTGTCTGACTGTGCCACTAGCTCCTTAAGACGACCTCCCCGTGCTTCCAAATCGTCTCCTCCTCCTCCTCCTCTCTGTCTCCCCATCTGAACTTTCCCCCTCTTCTTCTTCTCTTCTAGCAGGCACCCACGTGACATCCACTGACACATCATCATCAACCGCTTCACTTTTATCTGAAACATCAAGAAAGGAAGCAGCAGCGGGTACAACATCATCATCATCATCACACCGTACCTCCATGACGGTAATGCTGCCTGACTGAGACTGATCACTATTATCTACATCCTCTGTCAATGATGGTTGCGCATCACTCATTTCTTCAAAATGATGTGTCAATAACTCCTGTGACAGATCAAGTGAAGCGGCTGTGGTGCTAGTGTTGGTGGTGGCGACAGCCGGCGGAGTGGCACTGGTCACTTGAGACCTGCCCAAAGCACAGCTGGACTTAGATGGTGCTTCAAGGTTAGGAGGACTAGCAGCAGAAGCTGAAGAAGATTGGGTTTCCTGTGTTAGCCATTCAACTAGGTCCTCCTCAGAAGTTTTTGCATCCCCCCTGGCACCCGGCGTCTGAACAATGTGCATATTTGTAGGGTCTAAAGGAATCACAGCACCACGACCACGGAACCTGTGGGGTGGCCTGCCTCTGCCTGTCATTTTTTTTTAAATGGACACTAACAATACTATTACACCAATTGAGTGGTGGCACTGTGAAAGTTGGCACAGTATACGCTGTGAGACTGACAACAACAAAAAAGACAGATGTTTTAAAAATCACAAATTGTTAATTTTTTGAAATATTACTAGTACTGTGGCAACAAATATGATTGTTTGGCACTATTTGGCAAATGAGCCTGTCTGGCACACATGCTGGGAGAAAGGAAACTGCAATTCAATGGCACTAGGAGACTGAAGAATCACAGTCAAAACAGTTATGATTAACAAAAATTCCAATCCTGTTACAATAAATATGAGTGGTGGCACTAATTGGCTAGTTGGGACTGGCACACAGGCAGGCAGGCAGGAGGAAAATGCAATTCAAGGGCACTAGTAGACTGCAGATTGACAGTCAAAACAGTGTTGATTGACAAATTTTGCAATACTGTTAAAAGAAATATGATTGCTAGCACTAATTGGATAGTTGGGCCTGGCACACAGGCTGGCAGGCAGTAGAAAAGTGCAATTCAATGGCACAAGCAAATGAGGATTAAGATCAACAATCAAGATTTTTTTTATTTTAATTAGTAACTATACTGTGACAACAATTAGGATTGGTGTAAATAGTTGGCAAGACGGCCTGGCAAAAAAGGATGGCAGGCAGGAGGTAGATGCAATTCAAGGACACTAGGAGACTGATTAATGACAGTCAAAACAGTGATGATTGACAATTTTTGCAATACTGTTAAAAGAAATATGATTGCTGACAACAATTGGCTAGGTGGGCCTGGCTCACAGCAGGCTGCAAGGCAGGAGGAAAGTGCTATTCAATGGCACCAGCAAACTGAGATTTCAAATCACAGCAACTATTACCAAAAATTTTAATTTTTCATTATTAGAATACTGTCACAACAAATATGATTGGTGTAAATATTTTTTAAGTAGGCCTGGCACACAGGCTTGGAAGGCTGCAGAAAAGTGCTATTCTAGGGCACGAGCAAACTGAAGATTAAGATCATCATCAATAAAGATGTTTTTAATTGTAATTAGTAACTATACTGTGACAAAAAATTAGGATTGGTGTAAATAGTTGGCAAGACGGCCTGGCACAAAAGGATGGCAGGCAGGAGGGAGATGCAATTCAAGGACACTAGGAGACTGATTACTGACAGTCTAAACAGTGATGATTGACAATTTTTGCAATACTGTTAACAGAAATATGATTGCTGACAACAATTGGCTAGGTGGGCCTGGCTCACAGCAGGCTGCAAGGCAGGAGGAAAGTGTTATTCAATGGCACCAGCAAACTGACGATTCAAATCACAGCAACTATTACCAAAAATTTTAATTTTTAATTATTAGAATACTGTCACAACAAATATGATTGGTGTAAATATTTTTTAAGTAGGCCTGGCACACAGGCTTGGAAGGCTGTAGAAAAGTGCAAGTCAAAGGCACGAGCAAACTGAGGGTTAAGATCATCAACAATAAAGATTTTTTTAATTGTAATTAGTAACTATACTGTGACAAAATATTTGGATTGGTGTAAATAGTTGGCAAGACGGCCTGGCACAAAAGGATGGCAGGCAGGAGGGAGATGCAATTCAAGGACACTAGGAGACTGATTACTGACAGTCTAAACAGTGATGATTGACAATTTTTGCAATACTGTTAACAGAAATATGATTGCTGACAACAATTGGCTAGGTGGACCTGGCTCACAGCAGGCTGCAATGCAGGAGGAAAGTGCTATTCAATGGCACCAGCAAACTGACGATTCAAATCACAGCAACTATTACCAAAAATTTTAATTTTTAATTATTAGAATACTGTCACAACAAATATGATTGGTGTAAATATTTTTTAAGTAGGCCTGGCACACAGGCTTGGAAGGCTGTAGAAAAGTGAAATTCAAAGGCACGAGCAAACTGAGGATTAAGATCATCAACAATAAAGATTTTTTTCATTTTAATTAGTAACTATACTGTGACAAAAAATTTGGATTGGTGTAAATAGTTGGCAAGACGGCCTGGCACAAAAGGATGGCAGGCAGGAGGGAGATGCAATTCAAGGAAACTAGGAGACTGATTACTGACAGTCTAAACAGTGATGATTGACAATTTTTGCAATACTGTTAACAGAAATATGATTGCTGACAACAATTGGCTAGGTGGGCCTGGCTCACAGCAGGCTGCAAGGCAGGAGGAAAGTGCTATTCAATGGCACCAGCAAACTGAGGATTCAAATCACAGCAACTATTACCAAAAATTTTAATTTTTAATTATTAGAATAATTTCACAACAAATATGATTGGTGTAAATATTTTTTAAGTAGGCCTGGCACACAGGCTTGGAAGGCTGTAGAAAAGTGCAATTCAAAGGCACGAGCAAACTGAGGGTTAAGATCATCAACAATAAAGATTTTTTTAATTGTAATTAGTAAATATACTGTGACAAAAAATTAGGATTGGTGTAAATAGTTGGCAAGACGGCCTGGCACAAAAGGATGGCAGGCAGGAGGGAGATACAATTCAAGGACACTAGGAGACTGATTACTGACAGTCTAAACAGTGATGATTGACAATTTTTGCAATACTGTTAACAGAAATATGATTGCTGACAACAATTGGCTAGGTGGGCCTGGCTCACAGCAGGCTGCAAGGCAGGAGGAAAGTGCTATTCAATGGCACCAGCAAACTGAGGATTCAAATCACAGCAACTATTACCAAAAATTTTAATTTTTAATTATTAGAATAATTTCACAACAAATATGATTGGTGTAAATATTTTTTAAGTAGGCCTGGCACACAGGCTTGGAAGGCTGTAGAAAAGTGCAATTCAAAGGCACGAGCAAACTGAGGGTTAAGATCATCAACAATAAAGATTTTTTTAATTGTAATTAGTAAATATACTGTGACAAAAAATTAGGATTGGTGTAAATAGTTGGCAAGACGGCCTGGCACAAAAGGATGGCAGGCAGGAGGGAGATACAATTCAAGGACACTAGGAGACTGATTACTGACAGTCTAAACAGTGATGATTGACAATTTTTGCAATACTGTTAACAGAAATATGATTGCTGACAACAATTGGCTAGGTGGGCCTGGCTCACAGCAGGCTGCAAGGCAGGAGGAAAGTGCTATACAATGGCACCAGCAAACTGACGATTCAAATCACAGCAACTATTACCAAAAATTTTAATTTTTAATTATTAGAATACTGTCACAACAAATATGATTGGTGTAAATATTTTTTAAGTAGGCCTGGAACACAGGCTTGGAAGGCTGTAGAAAAGTGAAATTCAAAGGCACGAGCAAACTGAGGATTAAGATCATCAACAATAAAGATTTTTTTCATTTTAATTAGTAACTATACTGTGACAAAAAATTTGGATTGGTGTAAATAGTTGGCAAGACGGCCTGGCACAAAAGGATGGCAGGCAGGAGGGAGATGCAATTCAAGGAAACTAGGAGACTGATTACTGACAGTCTAAACAGTGATGATTGACAATTTTTGCAATACTGTTAACAGAAATATGATTGCTGACAACAATTGGCTAGGTGGGCCTGGTTCACAGCAGGCTGCAAGGCAGGAGGAAAGTGCTATTCAATGGCACCAGCAAACTGAGGATTCAAATCACAGCAACTATTACCAACAATTTTAATTTTTAATTATTAGAATACTGTCACAACAATATGATTGGTGTAAATATTTTTTAAGTAGGCCTGGCACACAGGCTTGGAAGGCTGTAGAAAAGTGCAATTCAAAGGCACGAGCAAACTGAGGGTTAAGATCATCAACAATAAAGATTTTTTTAATTTTAATTTGTAACTATACTGTGACAAAAAATTTGGATTGGTGTAAATAGTTGGCAAGACGGCCTGGCACAAAAGGATGGCAGGCAGGAGTTAGATGCAATTCAAGGAAACTAGGAGACTGATTACTGACAGTCTAAACAGTGATGATTGACAATTTTTGCAATACTGTTAACAGAAATATGATTGCTGACAACAATTGGCTAGGTGGGCCTGGCTCACAGCAGGCTGCAAGGCAGGAGGAAAGTGCTATTCAATGGCACCAGCAAACTGACGATTCAAATCACAGCAACTATTACCAAAAATTTTAATTTTTAATTATTAGAATACTGTCACAACAAATATGATTGGTGTAAATATTTTTTAAGTAGGCCTGGCACACAGGCTTGGAAGGCTGTAGAAAAGTGCAATTCAAAGGCACGAGCAAACTGAGGATTAAGATCAACACTAAATTTTTTTTTTATTTTAATTAATAACTATACTGTCTGACTGTGTCAACAATTATGATTGGTGTAAATAGTTGGCTAGACGGCCTGGCACAAAAGGCTGGCAGTGGCAGGCAGGAGGTAAATTAAATTCAATGGCACTAGGAGACTGAATATTTGCAGTCCATAAATTATGTTTTTTTTTTTTTTTTATTACTGTTACAAGAATTGTGATTGGTGCCACTAATTGGCTACTTGGGCCTGGCAGACAGGCTGGCAGATATGAGTCGTGGATGGTAGGTAGGGCAGCAATTTAACACAGTATGCTGTGTAAGTGACAAAAACACAGGACTGATAGAAAATTAAGTTACATTACACTAGCAAAATATTTTAAAATTTTAGATTTTAATATTAAAATTATGTTAAGAAGTGCAATGCACATATGACTCTATGAGTGGTCGCACTGGCTGGCTGCTACGTAGGGCAGCAATTATAACAACAGTATGCTGTGTAAGTCAGATAGACAGTTAGACACAGGCCTGATAGAAAATACAATTAGATTACACTAGCATAATGATTTAAAGACTTTTTTTTGGAAATTTTAAGAAAAAGGTTAAGCACATACATATGAGTCGTGGCTGATAGCCTTGGAAGGGCAGCTATTAAAAACAGTAGGCTCTGTATGTCGGATACACACACGCCTGATAGAAAATACTATTAGATTACACTAGAAAAATGATTGAAATTATTTTTTAGGGGGGGAAATTAAAAAAAGGTTAAACACATATGAGTCGTGGCTCATAGACTAGGGAGGGCAGCAAGTAAACACAGTAGGCTCTCTATGTTAGCAAAACACACAGGCCGGATAGAAAATTATATTACATTACACTAGCAAACAAATTTAAACTTTTTTTTTTTATATTAAAATTAAGGTGAAAGAAAAATAGATATGAGTGCTGGGTGGCTGCCTGGCACAGACCAATTAACCAAAAGACTGAAAAAAAAGAGGTATATTAATGCTGAGTGAGCCTGACAGACACAGGCATGATAGTAAATGTAATTAGATTACACTAGAAAAATATTTTTTTGTGTTTTTTTTTTAAATTAAAAATAATGTTATAAACGGATATTAACACTGGTGGCTGCTGGCTGGCACAGAGCAATGAACCAGAGTATATGCTGTGTGACACTGGCCTGATAGAAAATGAAAAAAAATTACACTAGAAAAATAATTATATTTTTGGGTTAGTTAAATTTAAACTAATGTTGTTAGGGAGATATCAGTGGTGGCAGTAGTCACAGCATATGCTGTGAGCCTTAAACACACAGCTGAAAGCCAGGCAAATGCTAATAAAAAAAAAACGGAAAAAAAAAAACGTCACGAAATATAGCCCTAAAAAGGGCTTTTTGTGGTGCTGTGCTTGCAGCAGAGATGAGTGGAGTCCTTCTGGACTGTAAATACACTAGCCTAGCTATGTTTTTCCTATTAATGTCAGGAGCAAAAACACAACACGTCCTCTCATTAAAAAAGCAAGGTCGTTATGAGTCTAAAATGGCAGATTCCGAGTAGCTGGGAGTTTCTGTGAGGTATTGTCTGATGTTGATTGGCTCTAATGTGTCAGGCGGCTGTGACATAAAGGGTCAAAGTTTCTACAATGATGACACATAGGGGCGGATCGAACATCGCCATGTGTTCGCCCACAAACGCGAACGCGAACAACCTATGTTCGCTGTGAACCGTACGCGGGCGAACAGTTAGGGACTTCACTAAACTCAACTGCTAATGCAAATAGGTAAGGCTGCTAATAACAGTGCTTTAATTATGGGAGATGTTAACTACACTGATATAAACTGGGCCAATGAAACTAGTAGTTCAGCTAAGGGGGATAGATTTTTAAATGTTCTCAGGGATAACTTCTTGTCACAGTATCTTAGGTTTTATTTTTATTTCACAGGTAAGTTTGTGTTTTTTTTTTAACTAGGTAGACTAGTTAGTAAATAGTTATTAACTATTTCCTAGCTACCTAGTTAAAATAAATACAAAGTTACCTGTAAAATAAAACCTAACCTGCCTTACATTAAAAACTAACATTACAATAAAATTAAATAAATTAAATTACTAAAATACAATTTTAAATCACAAAAAATAAAAATCCACATTATCAAAAATAAAAACAAATTACTCCTAATCTAATAGCCCTATGAAAATAACCCCACCCCCCAATAAAAAACCCCATAGCCTACTTTAAACTTCCAATGGCCCTTAAAAGGGCATTTTGTGGGGCATTGCCCCAAAGAAATCGGCTCTTTTACCTGTTAAAAAAAAAAAAACACCCCCAAACAGTAAAACCACCACTCAACCAACCAACCAACCCCCAAATAAAAACCTATCTAAATAAACCTAAGCTAACGATTGCCCTGAAAAGGGCATTTGGATCGGCATTTCCCTTAAAAGGGCATTTAGCTCTTTTACATTGCCCAAACCTTAAGCTAAAAAAACCCCACCCAAAAAACCCTTAAAAAAATCTAACACTAACCACCGACGATCCACTTACAGTTATCGAAGTCCGGACATCCATCCTCATCCAGTCGGCGAAGTCATCATCCAGGAGCCAAGAAGTCTTCATCCGGGCAGCCTCTTCCATCTTCATCCAACTGGCGAAGTCCTCATCCAGACGGCAAGAAGTCTTCAATCAGACGACATCTTCTATCTTCATCCATCCGGTGCGGAGCGGGTTAATCTTCAAGACATCCGACGCGGAGCATCCTCTTCTTAAGATAGTCGCTGGAAAATTAAGTTTCACTTTAAGTGACGTCATCCAAGATGGCATCCCTTACATTCCTATTGGCTGAAAGATTTCTTGCAATCAGCCAATAGGATTGAGCTTTCATTCTATTGGCTGATTGGAACAGCCAATAGAATGAGAGCTCAATCCTACTGGCTGATTGCAACAGCCAATAGGTTTTTTTCACCTTTAATTCCTATTGGCTGATAGAAATCTTTCAGCCAATAGGAATGTAAGGGACGCCATCTTGGATGATGTCACTTAAAGGAAAACTTCATTTTACAGCGACCATCGTAAGAAGAGGATGCGCCGCGCCTGTGAAATAAAAATAAAACCTAATCTAGCTACAATTTAACTATTAGTTATATTGTAGCTAGCTTAGGTTTTATTTTACAGGTAAGTATGTATTTAGTTTTAAATAGGAATTATTTAGGTAATAATTTTAAGGTTTATTTAGATTTATTTTAATTATATTTAAGTTATGGGGTGTTAGGGTTAGGCTTAGGATTACGTTAGGGTTAGGTTTAGGGGTTAATATATTAATGTAGAGTTAGTGATGTGGGAGGTCAGAGGTTTAGGGGTTAATAATATATTTAAGTATATTTTGTTGTGGGGGCTTGCGGTTTGGTGGTTAATAGGTTTATTATAGCGGCAGTGTAGGCGGACGGCAGATTAGGGGTTAATAAACTTATTATAGTGTTTGCAATGCGGGAGGGCCTCGATTTAGGGGTTAATAGGTAGTTTATGGGTGTTAGTGTACTTTTTAACACTTTAGTTATGAGTTTTATGCTACAGCTTTGTAATGTAAAACTCATAACTACTGAGTTTAGATGGCGGTACAGATCTTGTCGGTTATAGTGTGTACCGCTCACTTTTTGGCCTCCCAGGCAAACTCATAATACCAGCGCTATGGAAGTCCCATTGAAAAAGTACTTTTTTAAAAGGTGTGTGGTACACCTATGCCTACAAGACTTGTAATAGTGGCGTTAGGCAAAAAGCAGCGTTATGAAGCATAACGCTGCTTTTTCACTCATAACGCTAAACTCGTATTCTAGCTGATAAATTGGGACAAAGTATTCTCTAATAAAAATACAGAGAATAAATGGATAACGTTTAAAACTTTGTTAAATAATTATACATATCAACAAATACCATATGGTTATGAAAATAAAAATGTGTTAAGAGAAATTAGGAAAAAACGTAGGGCATTTAAATTATTCAAAGAAAATAGTACAGACTCAGCATACCATATTTATAAGGAATATAACAAAGCATGCAAAAAAGCAATCAGATTAGCTAAAATTGAAAATGAAAAATGAATTGCAAAGGATTCTAAGTCTAACCCTAAACGGTTCTTTAAGTACATAAATAACAAAATATCTAAGAAGGACAATATAGGTACTAGGTAAGGCTGAGGAACTAAACCAGTTTTTTTTATTCAGTATACACAGGAGAGGAACCAATGGACGATACTTTGGAACAAACTAGAACATGCTAGTCCATACCATTAACTGGGTTATGTATAGAGGATATCAGGAAAAAATGGGATAATATTAAGGTAAATAAAACTCCAGGCCCAGATGGAATACACCCAAGGGTGTTAAGGGAATTTAGCACTGTTATAGACAAACCTCTACTCTTAATTTTTCAAGACTCATTATCCTCAGGCATGGTACCCCAGGACTGGCGTAAAGCTGATGTGGTGCCACTCTTCAAAAAGGGAAGCAGGGATGATCCAGGAAGCTATAGACCAGTTAGTCTGACATCAATAGTGGGGAAGATATTTGAAGGGATTATAAGGAATTATATTGATGAGCACATTCGTGTAAACAAGATTATGAGTTCAAATCAGCATGGTTTTATGAGAAATAGATCATGTCAAACTAATCTAATTAGATTCTGTGAGGAAGTAAGTAAAAATATAGATAAAGGGGAATCAGTTTATGTTATATATTTAGATTTTGCAAAGGCACTTGATACAGTGTCACATGAGAGATTAATGCACAAAATGAAGGGACTGGGAATAGCTGAAAATGTTAGCTCATGGATAAATAACTGGATAAAAGATAGGGGGCAACAAGTAGTAGTGAATGGATCATACTCAGATTGGACAAAGGTAATCAGTGGAGTCCCACAGGGATCAGTACTGGGCCCTGTTCTTTTTAATATTTTTTATAAATGACTTGCAGCAAGGATTAAATAGTGACAGTTAGGTACTAAGATGATACTAAGTTAAGTTAGGTCATTAGGTCAGAGCAGGATGAACTTTCATTACAAAGGGATCTGCAAGAATTAGAAGTATGGGCAGGTAAATGTAAAATGAGATTTAATACGGGAAAATGCAAGGTTCTACATTTTGTAAGTAAAAATAAGCAGGCAACATATTATTTAAATGGGCCAAGACTTAGCCAAACAGAGGAGGAAAGGGATTTGGGAGTAGTAATAGATAACAAGCTAAAGATGGGTGCACAGTACAGGGCAGCAGCTATAAAGGCTAATAAGATAATAGAATGTATTTAAAGAGGCATTGATTCAAGGGAAGAAAGCATAATTATGTCACTATATAAATCCCTGGTAAGACCTCACCTTGAGTATGGAGTGCAGTTTTGAGGAACGATCGCAAAAAATAATATTGCAGAACTAGAAAAAGTTCAGAGAAAGGCCACAAAGCTAATAAGGGGAATTGAGAATTTAAGCTATGAGGAGAGGCTAGCCAAACTGGGTCTGTTTTCTTTAGAAAAAAGGCACTTGAGAGGTGACATGATTACTTTATATAAATATATTCAAGACCCATATACAGAGATGGCAGAAGCTCTGTTTATTCCAAGAAAATTGTTTGTGACAAGAGGTTACAATTTAAGGTTGGAGGAAAGGAGATTTAATCTCCTGCAACGGAAACGTTTTTTCACTGTAAGAGCAAAAAAATTGTGGAACTCATTACCAAAGGAGGTAGTGAATGCCAATACCCTAGATACATTTACAAATTGTTTGGATACATTTCTGTCTAGAAACAAAATTCATGGATATGAATGCTAGTATTAAATGTGTTACCTTTTAGTTGGATTATTTAAGATTAACTGGAGCTTTTTGTAAGTATTTTAGATTTGTATAGGTTGAACTCGATGGACTTTAGTCTTTTTTAAACCTCATCTACTATTTTACTATGTATGTTACTATGTTACAATGGAAAGCATGTGGAATTAATATCAGCATATTGATGTGAAATATCTTGTCTCTGGATTGTGTTTTTCAAAGCAGATGAGATTCTCTTTTTTTTTTTTTTCTTTCACTATTTCAAGTTTTCTCTTTAGCATATGTTAAAGTGGACTGTTTATTGAGGATGTTTCTTCCATTTTAATTATATTATTCAGCAACATACTGAAACCATTCTTGTGATGTTGGTGTCATTCATAGTGGAGCTTATACAATTGGGATAAGAGATGAACAGTTTTTAGATAGATCCTAATTCAATAATTCTAATTGAATCTATACCAACTTGACAGGGTAGATGCTGGCACTTCAGCTAACATTATCTTTACTATATTCATATTTATATATTATAAAACAGCACCTTATCTTGATCCAGTACAACACAACTCTATTACCAACTGACATATTTTTTGGATGAATACCCTCCACCTCAGAATTACACTACCAAAAAGCATTAGATAAAATTTTGTTTTATCTAATTTGTGATTTTATATTTATTTAATTATTTATTTAATATTTATTTATGTATTTTGCTTAAAGAAACAACAACAGTTTCCTTTAATATAATCCATTCTTATGAATGCAGTACCCAACATAAAGAAAAATACCGAAAGATCAAGTGTAAAACTTTAATATTTAATAACATTGACGTCCCCGAAGGGTTTGTTTTCTGTATGTTGATGTAAATTATGCAGTCTGTGGTATTTCTCAGAATTTAAAAGATACTGAGATAAATGAATTCTCTAAGTGGAAGCATTGTAAAACATCCATGCAGTCGTTTGTTGATTTGCCATCAAATATACAGCAAACAGCTATCACAATTACATACTAACAATCTACAGTCAATCAGAATATATAATACTTACCCAAACATTTTTTATTACCAGTAGTGTATCTGTATAGTCCTATGTAAAAAAAATAACGTAATTGATTTTTCAAAGTCCTTCTCATTAGATGCACATGATATGAAGAGA
This sequence comes from Bombina bombina, assembly GCF_027579735.1. NCBI lineage: Eukaryota > Metazoa > Chordata > Amphibia > Anura > Bombinatoridae > Bombina > Bombina bombina. The sequence goes on along the minus strand of NC_069502.1, from coordinate 323,379,952 downwards.
CTGATTGGAAATGACCAATTACGTTTCTTCTCTGTTCTTAGGTAAAGTACCCTTCTGAGATTTCTGTAAGTCATACAAAATTGGTTGTTTAAATAATTCTTCAATATAGCACGTGCCTCCCAATTGCTCATTATTATTTGACATTGAGTGTCTGCTATTTTTGAAATGTTCACCACAGAACACATACTAGCAAGAAAACAGAATTCCAAATGTGGTCTCTCAGGAGCTGCTTGGAGATAGACACACTGAACAAAAGTAACAAGCGGATTCCGGAACACTCTGCATGTCTTGGAATTAGTTGCCAGCAATCTGCAGATGGTTTTGTATTTTTTTTACTCTGACCCTATTCATCTAGAGATCTGCATTCTGCATTGTGCATACTTTTGAACTATAATAAGTTTAACTCAGCGGAATGAATTGAGTCATTCTTAAAGTTTCTTAAATTAACTCTGTGAAGTAAAATTTATATATTACAGCTTACAGTAGTGCAGTTATAGTTTATGTTTGAAAGAGAAAGCCACATTAAAGAGTTTAACATATAAAGGGCTAGATTATGAGCGAAAAGGGGTTTATCACGAATGTTTGTACATGTCAATGTTTTCGATCGTATTACAATTTGAAAGTAAATGCGATAGCTTGAGCGCAATTGAAGTTAATGCAAGTTGGATTAGGGAGACCTCAGAGCTCGGGTTAACTGTTTGGCAAAACCAAAAAGTATCACAAAACACATAAATACTGTACATGTAAAAGTACACTTACACTCGTAATGACACCATCTAAAAAAATGATTTAAAAAAAAATATTGCACAAAAAACTTATAAGGGATCAAAGATATGAAGTCTCAGGTGTTAGGAAAAAAAAGGCAGACAAAGGGCTTTAACATTAAGATACATACCGGAAATCAACTGATCCCAGTGGCGGCCGATTGACTGCGAATCTGCAGGGGGCAAGAACTGCTGGTGCATTTATCGATGTGCAATATCGTATCATGTCCGCTCACACATTAGTAAATAGGCCCCTATGTATGTATATATATGTATATATATATATATATATATATATATATATATATATATATATATATATATATATATATATATAATTATATAACTATATGTGTGTGTATTTATGTATTTATATGTGTATATATGTATTTGCAGAAAAATATGCACATATAAATACATATATAGACATATATATATATTATATATATATATATATATATATATATATATATATATATATATATATATATATATATATATATATATATATATATATATATATTTGGAGCCCTTTGCAGTTAAGTAGATAAAAACATCTAAAATCATATTTATGCAATATTAATTTTTAATAAAGTGTTATACAGTATATGTACTTTAAATATTTGACATTGCATTGTTCTGCACATAGAAAAATATGTTCTATGTATTTATAAATAGATATTGCAATTCACACATATATATATATATATATATATATATATATATATATATATATATATATATATATATAAACAGTAGCCGGTAGCCTAGCACTCCTTCCACTCTTGTGCAACCATGTTCCGGGTGCAGTCCTCAGAATAATGAATAGGTTAGTTAAGTAGATGAAGGGCACTCACAGGACTTGTAGAATAGATAAAAGACTGTAATCTTTATTTTCAAAAGTAACAATAAAGATTACAGTCTTTTATCTATTCTACAAGTCCTGTGAAGGGCCCTTCATCTACTTAGCTAACCTATATATATATATTGTACCAAAATACCATCAGATATATGTAGAAATATGTATTTATGAATAAAAAAACATATTCTTCTATGTGCAGAAGATTGGAATGAGAAATATTTATATTGTCATGTTAGGTTAGCGCACTTGAGAATATGCATTTGGGTTTGCGCACGAATAGGGAATAGGTATTCGTGTGCTCAATATTCTAAGTTTACTTTCATCTTGTAATATGAGCTCAACCCGACGTGCCCAAAAAGCTTACTTCTAGCACAGTTAAACGCTAGAGTGGGAGCGTTAGATAATGTTCCCTTTTAATCAGGCCCAACATTTTCAGTTTTACACAATAAGACAACTTTGTAATAAACGTTTTTTGCTTATCTTGTCTGCCTCCATTCATGCAATTTAGCTCTGAAAATTGTGTCTTTTCTTTATCTCAGAACTTTAAAATGCTCTGTGCACCCCTCTACATATTTTTCAGATATTTAGCTGATAACAACTTTAAAACAATGCTCTTTATACTGACATAATGGCTAGCCTTATATGCAGACTCTTCTAAATAACCCAAATGGTAGGTGGAGTTTGGCCATAGAAAAAATTGCAGTAAAGGGATGTTAATTTATTTAAAAATAGTTTAGTCTTGGCTAATATGTTATTCTGTAGCAACACAATAGAAATAAATTACAAGTGGTGCACAGGGTGCACTATTAATATTGCTGACCAATGCTAAAAATAATGCACATTATGTTATTACAAGTCCATGGCAAAACAGAATTACCAGAGAATGTTTAGCACAGCCAACATCTTTTTAGCTCACTCTATACTTTCAATGGATAGTAAGGCCACGCTAAACAATGCTCACAAGCACATTACATCTACATACACACACATATATATGGAAGATAGTAAAAAAAATTAAAAATGCGTCCATATGCAATTATGGAAGTATTACCAACTTTCTAACTATCTGACCCCTGATCAATCAGGTTTTCGCCTGAATCACTCCACTACAACTGCCCTCCTAAAAGTTTGCAACGACATCCAAACTGGCATGGAACAAGGAGAACTAACTGGAGCTATTTTCCTTGATTTTACAAAGGCCTTTGACACAGTAGACCATGACATACTACTGCTCAAACTAAAAAACTCTGGTATTGCTGATCGTCCATTAACCTGGTTTTGATCATATATTTCGGATCGATCACAATATGTCTCCATTTCTAACAGTGACTCCCTCCCTCTCCCAGTCACGTGTGGTGTTCCCCAATGTTCCATTCTCGGACCCCTACTATTCACATTATTTATAAATGATCTTACACAAATTACAAAATTCCCATCTACGCATCAAAACAAAATCCAATTGCACGCTGACCGCAGTCCACTCTTTCAAATACTTGGGTATGTTGTTAGACCCCAAACTATATTATGGCCTCCACATAGAAAAACTTACATCTAAACTTTATCCAAAACTAGGTGCCCTGTACAGAAACAAATCCTGCCTCAGCCCTACAGTAAAAGAAAAGATTGTAAAGCAAATGCTGATGCCTATCATGGATATGTAGTAAACGCACCTGCACTGCAAACTCACCTTAATAAACTTAATACATTGTATAACTCGTTCTGCCGCTTTGTGCTACAATGTAACTACAGGACCCACCATTATGTCATGCTAAAAGAACTAAACTGGCTGATGCTAGAATCCAGACGCACCCTCCATCTTTCTTGCCTTGTGTTTAAGAGCTTTTCTGGGAAGCTCCCACCCTACCTGAGCAGAATGCTCTCCCCAGCTATTCCCACCTCCTATAACCTCCGATCCAGTACCAGCACATTATTTAGTTTGCCTCAATACAAATAGAAAGCAGCTCAATCCTCCTTTTCCTACAGAGCGCCACAGTTATGGAATGACCTCCCGCAAACTTTCAAACCTTCCCCAAGCCTAATATCCTTTAAGAGATCCCTCTCTACATATCTCAAAACAGAATGCACCTGTCATGGTTGATTATATATTTCCTACCTGTTCTATGTTAATTTTTTGCATATATTGTGTATTATTATTGTTTTTGTATTTTATTGTACTCTATTGTATCAATGCAATGTTTTGTGATCCCAGGACATACTTGAAAACGAGAGAAATCTCAATGTATCCTTCCTGGTAAAATATTTTATAAATAAATAAATATGTTTAACATAACAAAATTGTGGTAGCAATTAGATCTCTGGTTAGTTTTCTAAATATTCCCCAATTGCCCCCATATTTAAGTTTAGTATTGGTAATAATAAAATAGAAAAAAATAGCATTTAAATTTTTTTTTACAAAAAGCAGTTTTTAGGGCTTAAAGTTGGCGGATGGGGGGTGTTAGGAAAAAAAACGGCACTGAAAAGTGGCTTTACATAGCAGTTTATGGGGACTGTGTGTTTTCTGTAAATATATGTGTATATGCTTATATACATATATATGTATGTGTTAATATGTGTATATATACACATATAAACACATTAATATATGTTTATATTATACATATATATTTAAATTTGCTGCCCATCGCTGCACGACTTCCCATTCGCTTTGCTAGGTTCTCATGCCGTGTCTCACGGCATTAGAATGAGGCTCCCATTGGAGTCTATGGAAATGTGCTCTATTGAGCACAAAACTTTCATGCACTGCTAATGCGAGCTCGTGTTGGCATTGCGCTTGGTATTACGGGTGGAGCGCAAACATCACACTCGCATTAGCTCAATTTTGCGTCACACTCCTAATCTAGCCCTAAATAAGTAGATCTCTCCCTTGGGGTAGTCTTCATCATCGCTCAAATTTTTTGTACTTTAATTGTATAAGATCTTGCTGTAATGTGTTATTGCCCTGTAGTACTGCACAACTCATTTCTTCATAATCTAGCACCTAGATTACGAGTTTTGCGTTAACAGGGGTGCGGTGCTAACAAGCAGTTTTCCCTCACCACTCACCTACAGACAACGCTGGTGTTACGGGTGTTTAGAAACCCGGCGTTAGCCGCAGAAAAGTGAGCGTAGAGCAAAATTTAGCTCCACATCTCACCTCAATACCAGCTCTGCTTATGGTAGCGGTGAGCTGGCAAAACGTGCTTGTGCACGATTTCCCCATAGGAATCAATGGGGGAGAGCCAACTGAAAAAAAAAAACACCTGCAAAAAAGCAGCGTAAAGCTCCTAACACTGCCCCATTGATTCCTATGGGGAAATACATTTTATGTCTACACCTAACACCCTAACATGAACCCCGAGTCTAAACACCCCTAATCCGCCGCCCCCGACATCGCCGACACCTGCATAATATTATTAACCTTTAATCTGCCACTCCAGACACCGCCGCCCCCTACATTATACTTATTAACCCCTAATCTGCTGCCCCCAACATCGCTGAACCCTACATTATATTTATTAACCGCTAATCTGCCACCCCCAATGTCGCTCGCAACCTAACTACATTTATTAACAACTAATCTGCCACCCACAATGTTGCCACAACTTTAAAAAAGTTATTAACCCCTAAACCTAAGTCTAACCCTAACCCCCCTGACTTAAATATAATTTAAATATATCTAAATAAATATTCCTTTCATTAACTAAATAATTCCTATTTAAAACTAAATACTTACCTATAAAATAAACCTTAAAGGGACATGACAGCCAATTTTTTTCTTTCATGATTTAGAAAGAGCATGTCATTTTAAACAACTTTCTAATTTACTTATATTATCTAATTTGCTTCATTCTCTTGATATCACTTGCTGAAAAGCATATCTAGATATGCTCAGTAGCTGCTGATTGGTTGCTGCACCTAGAGGCCTTGTGTGATTGGCTCACACATGTGCATTGCTATTTCTTCAACAAAGGATATCTAAAGAATTGAGCAAATTAGATAATAGAAGTAAATTGGAAAGTTGTTTAAAATTGCATGCCCTATCTGAATCATGAAAGTTTAATTTTGACTAGACTGTCCCTTTAAGCTAGCTACAATATAACTAATAGTTACATTGTAGCTAGGTTAGGGTTTATTTTTATTTTACAGGCAACTTTGTATTTTTTTTAACTATTTAATAGCTACCTAGCTAAAATAAAGACAAATTTACCTGTAAAATAAATCCTAACCTAAGTTACAATTACATCTAACACTACACTATAATTAAATTAATTACCTAAACTAAATACAATTAAATACAATTTAAAAAAAATTATCTAAAGTACGAAAAAAAAACACACTAAATTACAGAAAATAATAAAATAATTAGAAATGTTTTAAACTAATTACACCTAATCTAATCCCCCTAATAAAATAAAAAAGCCCCGCAAAATAATAAAAAGCCCTACCCTATACTAAATTACAAATAGCCCTTAAAAGGGCCTTTTGCGGGGCATTGCCCCAAAGTAATCAGCTCTTTTACCTGTAAAAAAAGTACAATACCCCCCAACATTAAAACCCACCACCCACACACCCAACCCTACTCTAAAACCCACCAATCCCCCCTTAATAAAACCTAACACTTACCCCTTGAAGATCACCCAACCGGGCCAAAGTCCTCAACGAAGCAGGGCGAAGTGGTCCTCCAGGCGGGCAGAAGTCTTCATCCATGCAGCATCTTCTATCTTCATCCAGCCGGCGTGGAGCGGATCCATCTTCAAGACATCTGACGTGGAGCATCCTCTTCAAACGAAGTCCAACTGAAGAATGAAGATTCCTTTAAATGATGTCATCCAAGATGGCGTTCCTTGAATTCCGATTGGCTGATAGAATTCTATCAGCCAATCGGAATTCAGGTATGAAAAATCCTATTGGCTGATGCAATCAGCCAATAGAATTGAACTCACATTCTATTGGCTGTTCCAATCAGCCAATAGAATGCAAGCTCAATCATATTGGCTGATTGCATCAGCCAATAGGTTTTTTCCTACCTTAATTCTGATTGGCTGATAGAATTCTATCAGCCAATCGGAATTCAAGGGACGTCATCTTGGATTACGTCATTTAAAGCTACCTTCATTCTTCAGTTGGACTTCGTTTGAAGAGTATACTCTGTGTCGGATGTCTTGAAGATGGATCCGCTCCGCGCCGGATGGATGAAGATAGAAGATGCTGCCTGGATGAAGAATTCTGCTCGTCTGGAGGACCACTTTGCCTGGCTTCATTTAGGACTTCGGCCCGGTTGGGTGAAGATTTCTCAAGGTAGAGTGATCTTCAAGGGGTTAGTGTTAGGTTTTATTAAGGGGGGATTGGGTGGGTTTTAGAGTAGGGTTGGGTTTGTGGGTGGTGGGTTTTAATGTTGGGGGTGGGGTATTGTACTTTTTTTTACAGGTAAAAGAGCTGATTACTTTTATAAGGGCTATTTGTAATTTAGTGTAGGGTAGGGCTTTTTATTATTTTGGGGGGCTTTTTTATTTTATTAGGGGTATTAGATTAGGTGTAATTAGTTTAAAAAACTTGTAATTATTTTATTATTTTCTGTAATTTAGTGTTTGCTTTTTTTCGTACTTTAGATAATTTTTTTAAATTGTATTTAATTGTATTTAGTTTAGGTAAATAATTTAATTATAGTGTAGTGTTAGGTATAATTGTAACTTAGGTTAGGATTTATTTTACAGGTAAATTTGTCTTTATTTTAGCTAGGTAGCTATTAAATAGTTAATAACTATTTAATAACTATTCTACCTAGTTAAAATAAATACAAACTTGGCTGTAAAATAAAAATAAACCCTAAGATAGCTACAATATAACTATTAGTTTTTGTGCTAGCTTAGGTTTTATTTCACAGGTAAGTATGTATTTAGTTTTAAATAGGTATTATTTAGTTAACAATTGTAATTTTAATTTAGTTATATTGTAGCTATCTTATGGTTTATTTTACAGGTAAGTATTTAGTTTTAAATAGGAATAATTTATTTAATTGTAGTAATTTTATTTCGAATATTTTAAATTATATTTAAGTTAGGGGGGTGTTAGGGTTAGACTTAGGTTTAGGGGTTAATATGTTTATTATAGTGGCGTCGGTGTAGGGGGGGGGGCAGATTAGGGGTTAATAAATATAATGTAGGTGGAGGTGGGCTCCGGGAGCGGTGGTTTAGGGGTTAAACAATTTATTTAGTTGCGGTGGGGTCCGGGATCGGCAGGATAGGGGTTAATAACTTTATGTAGGTGGCGGCGGTATAGGGGGCGACAGATTAGGGGTTAATAGGTATAATGTAGGTGGCAGCGGGGTCCGGGAGCGGCGGATTAGGGGTTAATACATTTATTAGAGTTGCGGTGGGATCCGGAAGCGGCGGCTTAGGGGTTAATAACCTTATTTAGTTGCGGGGGGCTCCGGGAGCAATGGTTTAGGGGGTAAAACAGTATAGTTTAGTGTGGGTGCTTAGTGACAGGGTAGCAAGAAAGCTGCGAATAAGCCGATGAGCAGAGAGATTGATGACTGTTAGTTAACAACAGTCCGCTGCTCATTGCACCGTAATTGGTTCACAGCTTTTTGACAGCTTTCTTGATAATTTTTTGGCGAATGTATTCAGGTCAGCGGCAGCGATGTTAGGCGATCTTAGGCGAGCGTATTGGTGCTGTTGAATGCTAGAAAGTCGACGGCTTGATAAATAGAGGCCAATGTAACTATTAGTTATATTGTAGCTAGCTTAGGGTTTATTTTATAAATAGGAATAATTTAGTGAATTGTAGTAATTTTATTTAGATTTTTTTAAATTATATTTAAATTAGGGGGTGTTAGAGTTAGGGTTAGACTTAGATTTAGGGGTTAATACATTTAATATAGTTGCGGCGACGTTGGGGCGGCAGATTAGGGGTTAATAAATGTAGGTAGGTGTCGGCGATGTAAGGGATGGCAGATTAGGGGTTAATAAAATTTAACAAGTGTTTGTGATGTGGGAGGGCGGCGGTTTAGGGGTTAATATATTTTTTATAGTGGCGGAGATTTCCGGTTCGGCAGATTAGGGGTTAAAAAATATTTTTTTAGTGTTTGCGATGTGGGGGGCCCTCGGTTTAGGGGTTAATAGGTAGTTTATGGGTGTTAGTGTACTTTTTATCACTTTAGTTAAGAGTTCTATACTACTGCGTTAGCCCATAAAACTCTTACTATTGACTTTTAAATGCGGTACCAGTCTTGACAGGAAAGGCTGTACCGCTCACTTTTTTGAAGACTCGTAATACCGGCGTTATGCAAGTCCCATTGAAAATATAGGATACGCAATTGACGTAAGTGGATTTGCGGTATTTTCGAGTCTGACCAAAAAAGTGAGCGGTGAACATGTCATTTCAAGACTCGTAATACCAGCGAGCGTTGAAAAGCAGCGTTGGGACCTCTCAACGCTGCTTTTTAAGGCTAACGCAAGACTCGTAATCTAGCTGTATATGTTTTATAATCATTCAAATGATTTGGTATAGTCTCAATCTCAACCAATATTTCCCTATATGATATAAGCATTTGCATTTGCTTGTTACAAGCATCTCTCCAATTAAAAACAAATATAGGATCATCATTAAAAGAACAATTTTTGAAGAACTTCAGTCTATGCCATATCTATGTTATTTTATCTACATATTTTTAAGACTGTCCATATCCCACTAATATCTGTTGTCATTGTTTATTCACTCTTCTAATGAATATAAAGAGTGTATTGATATAGTATTAGATACATTATTCTGGAAATTAAGCTTGACCATAGTAGCAGAATTTGACACTAACATTTATCTTTTATTTAATCTCTCATTAGAGGACACAATAGTACTGACAAGCCCTTAATAGCCAAACAAGAATCAAATAGTTAAGTATAAAACTTAAAGGGACAGTCAAAATTAAACTTTCATGATTCAGATAGGGCATTTTTGTTTAAACAATTATTTGTTGAAAGCTAAACCTAGGTAGGCTCATATGCCAATTTCTAAGTACTTGTAGGCCACCTCTTATCTCAGTACATTTTGACATTGTGCTCACTCCCCTGGAGTTATTTATGAGTCAGCACTTAGGTGTGTCAAAAGAACTGAAAAACAGAGGCTTAGTTACAAGGTAATCACAGAGGTAAAAAGTATATTAATATAACCATGTTGGTTATGCAAAAATGGGGAATGGGTAATAAAGGGATTATCTATCTTTTTAAACAATAACAATTATCAAGTAGACTGACCCTTTAACTCCAGGGGGTGCTCACCTACACTATCAATAGAGAAAGTCACAAATGCCAAACTACCATAAAAAATAAGTAATAGATTAAATTAAAAAAAAAAGCAAAAAAAGTCAAAAGTATTTTTTCTTATAGCCTCAGGACAATACTCCAATTAGGGCTCAGCAATAGCCTCGAACAACATCTAAAACAACAACAAAAGGAGGAGATTTATAGTGTAGTATGCACCATATCCAATGTTCAAAAGCACAAGTGGAATGCACACAAGATGCAAATACAGCAAGCCAGGTCCTCAGAGCTGCCTGGTAGACTCACCTCCAGCTAAGCAGGAACAACCAAGCCCCACGATACTCCACTTCCTTAGAAGCCAAATAAGGGATGGGAGTATATGAGTCACTGAACACTGTGCTAAACAGCACCTGAAACCCCAATGGCAGGTCAGGTAGGATAGTAGGGCAAATAGTAGCAAAAGCAGGGAAAGCACCAGCATAACTATAAATATATTTATTGAAAACAAGCAATTAATTTTTCAGCTGTACAACACTGTTTAATCAGGCTTAATGCAATGATTAAAAACTCTTATTAAAAATAAATATCTAAAACCAATTAAAATGCCTGCTGCCACTCCAACTTCATTAGAGCCATTCAAATGTTATTAAGTGGATGGCAACAAATTGTCACAATCTACTGTAATCAAAATACAAAGTACCCACAAAAAAACATAATACCAATTCATACACAAAATTAAAAAACTTAAACGGCCAGATTCCTAGTACTTGGGCCATGTGAAATATTAATATAAATATATGATTTATGCTAAAAAAAATAAAAAGAACATTTTCTTTTATGTGAAGAACATTGGAATGTAAAATTTTCATAACTACCTTCAGCTTTATTTTTTTTAAAAAGAGACATGCTCCATTGAAGTCGATTGGGAGAAGTTAATGTGGTTGCGATACCCAAAGTCCTGACGTTATTGCTTGTTGGGCTTCGCTTGCAAGCAAACAATTTACTATCAAGTTGTAATATGCGCGCTAACCTGTCCATGATCGAAAGCGCTAAATAGTGCTCCACTTATAATATAGCTCTCTATGAGGGTGCACAATGAGAATAGGTAAGAATACTATTCATGTCTATAAGCGCCTGTAGGGGGCGCGAAATGCGTTTTACTCTTACCTACGCTATTCACCTCTCATGTCTGCCATGTGTTGATGCCTTTTTAACTTTATGAATTAAAGCTTTAAGTTTTTATTTTTGCATCTTGAGTCATCATACTACTGTTGGCAAGTTTGATCTCTCGCATAGTAGTGACTCCAAGCCTGGTATAGCACACCGGATATGCGTGCACCTTCAGCGTGTAGTGTTTGACTTTCTGGAGCTGCGGCAAGTGTAACGGAAGAATACTATTCATAATTACATCATTGTATAACTATATGTTGCATGCTTAACGACATCCTTGATATCTTTTAAGAAATGCAAAATATGCATGGGAATATTTCAATTTTAGATGTGAAAATAATTTAGCATAAATTAAGAGTAAACTTTTAAGTAATTGATTTACTCTCTTGTGCCAGAACAGACATTATTTTCACCTATCAAGAGTTTTCTGTAAGTAGTATATATTCACTAGCTGACTTGCTCTGAGATTTTGACAAACCTCTTAGTGGTTTATATCTATCAAGCACATCTAAAGGTCCACATATGGGAAATTAAAATTCCCTATGGAAAAAGAAATGTGTATTTCTGAGTATAATTGCTTACAAACTATTAATGCTTAATGAGGAAAGAGAACATGGTTAGGACTTACTGTGAATGGAAATATGCAAAAGTAAGAGTGCTGATGTTATTATTGATAATTATATAATTTATTTCCCTGTATAGGGCTACTGGATTAAGTTTTCTATCTTCATTTTCTCTCTCAGAGATTACTTTATATTATTTAAACAGGAGGATTCTATCAAGAAAAATATAGAAAAGATGGAAACTACCTTTAGTCATTAGCCATTTTCTTCCTTACTGTGACTTGTGTTTTATTTGTGATTCCTCGTTAATTTTGTTAATGTTTAATGAATTAACCCATCAAGAAAGTGACAAAACTCTCTTTAAAAATTAAGCAGTCTGTGAGGTCTTTTTCTGTCCAATTGAAAAGACTTGCTACAGAGTATTCAAAGTCAAGACCATTCCAATGTATAATAAAACCCATCTTTCAGATGTTTTAATCAATTGTATGTATAAAAAAAACTACACTTTTACAAAAATAAAATATGGTAATCATAACTTCAGCATGGTTGCAATAAAGTAATAAAAGTGATAAGATATTTGAAAATATTAATTATAACATTTTGCAAAACATTGCTAATTGCAAATATATAATTAGGGAAGATACTACTTCTATTACTACTACTACTCATAATATTAATAACAACTGTTGTTTAAAACCTGAATCAATAGCCTGCCACATTTTCTTTTACCTTGAGAGCAAATGTTTTGTTTCTGTAAATGTCTGAAGAAACACCTGAAAAAGTCTGTTTTAGCTAAATCGAAGATTATGTTCAATTGTGTTATATGCAATTAAGGATCTGAAATACTTTTAGTGGATTGGAATGTAATAACGCTTGCTCATCTTCATCAGTGTCCTTCAACAGTGTGGTTTCAGACCAACAGTTAGACACCTGCATTCCAACTAGACAAATAGACTGAGAACCGAAATGGGCAACTAATAAAATTGTTCATGTTTGTTAGTTGGATTTGTTTCATTCTTGCTTTGTGCTTTTGGCACCAAAAAAAAAGAGGCCATAAAACACAGCTATACATATACTGTTTAGTTTTGCGTTAACAGTTAACCAAAGCTCTGAGATTGTGGTAATGATTCTAGCGTAAATCGCAATTGCGCTCAACTTGTAAGATGAGCGCAACTTAACCTGTGCGCAAACGATCACGAAAACTCTTGTGCAAACATTTGTGTGCCACTTGTAAACTGGCCCTATATGTCCATAAAATGCTCACTATTATTCTGGGCTGGCAATATGGGCTTTACTAATATATGCACTCCCATAAGCTATAATTTCTGGAGCTGACTTTAGGCTAAGATACAAACTTTGTGGAATACTGAGAAGAAAAGAAAGGAAGTGAAGGATAATAATAAGAAAAAAAGGAGAAATATTTAAAAGAGTTATTGTAAGGAAATTTCCAACTCTAAAGTTTACTCCCATAAGATAGTCTTTACCCTATTGGTCTGCTTTTCCACTGATTAACATTTGGATCTTATCTCCTAAGATCAAAAAATGAAATTGCTATCAAAGAAAATATTGTCTTAAATACTTGGACTATTTTTGGGAATGAATATACATCTATAACTCATTTGTGTATCTTTCTAAAACTAAAGGGTTTTAGGTATTTTGCTGACTAACTAACCTAAAGCTTAAAATTCTGTTTGTTATAGTCTCTCTACAGCACAATAGTAGTTATGTAGCATAGCTTTTCAATTGGGTGTAAAATATATAACAATGATAATAACAATAATTTCTCAGTGGCTGGCTATATTGCACACATTGCATGCCTGTTGCCTATACTGTAACAAGTAAACTATCTGTATTACATATATCATAGTACGGTGTACCCCTCATCTAATTGAAACAATATTTGTTATTGCAGTGGGGGCACTCCGCAGTTTGCTATAGGCTCTCTGCAGCACCATACTAGTATTTTGGTTTGGGTTTAAAATATATAAAAACAACAATAATTTCTTAGTGACTGGCTATATTGCACACAGTCGCCTAGATTTAGAGTTCTGCGTTAGCCGTCCAAAGCAGCGTTAGGGAGTCCTAACGCTGGTTTTGGCCGCCCGCTGGTGTTTAGAGTCAGTCAGAAAAAGGGTCTAACGCTCACTTTCCAGCCGCGACTTTTCCATACCGCAGATCCCCTAACGTCAATTGCGTATCCTATCTTTTCAATGGGATCTTTCTAACGCTGGTATTTAGAGTCTTGGCTGAAGTGAGCATTAGAACTCTAACGACAAGACTCCAGCCGCAGAAAAAAGTCAGGAGTTAAGAGATTTATGGGCTAACGCCGGTTCATAAAGCTCTTAACTACTGTGCTCTAAAGTACAGTAACACCCATAAACTACCTATGTACCCCTAAACCGAGGCCCCCCCACATCGCCGCCGCTCCCCTAATCTGCTGCCCCTAACATCGCCGACCCCTATATTATATTTATTAACCCCTAATCTGCCTCCCCCAACGTCGCCGCTACCTAACTACACTTATTAACCCCTAATCTGCCGACCGGACCTCGCTGCCACTATAATAAATGTATTAACCCCTAAACCGCCTCACTACTGCTTCAAAAACCCTATAATAAATAGTATTAACCCCTAATCTGCCCTCCCTAACATCGCCGACACCTAACTTCAAGTATTAAACCCTAATCTGCCGACCGGACCTCGCCGCTACTATAATAAATGTATTAACCCCTAAAGCTAAGTATAACCCTAACACTAACACCCCCCTAAGTTAAATATAATTTTTATCTAACGAAATAAATTAACTCTTATTAAATAAATTAATCCTATTTAAAGCTAAATACTTACCTTTAAAATAAACCCTAATATAGCTACAATATAACGAATAATTATATTGTAGCTATTTTAGGATTTATATTTATTTTACAGGCAACTTTGTATTTATTTTAACTAGGTACAATAGATATTAAATAGTTAATAATTATTTAATAGCTACCTAGTTAAAATAACTACAAAATTACCTGTAAAATAAATCCTAACCTAAATTACAATTAAACCTAACACTACACTATCAATTAATGAATTAACTAAACTATCTACAATTATCTACAATTAAATCAACTAAACTAAATTACAAAAAACAAACAAACACTAGATTACAAAAAATAAAAAAAGATTACAAGAATTTTAAACTAATTACATCTACTCTAAGCCCCCTAAAAAAATAACAAAGCCCCCAAAATAAAAAAAATGCCCTGCCCTATTCTAAAATAAAAATTTAACAGCTCTTTTACCTTACCAGCCCTTAAAAGTGCCTTTTGCGGGGCATGCCCCAAAGAAAACAGCTCTTTTGCATTAAAATAAACATACAATACCCCCCCCAACATTACAACCCACCACCCACATACCCCTAATCTAACCCAAACCCCCTTAAAAAACCTAACACTAAGCCCCTGAAGATCTCCCTACCTTATCTTCACCACGCCGGGTATCACCGATCCGTTCAGAAGAGGGTCCGAAGTCTTCATCCTATCCGGCAAGAAGAGGTCCAGAAGAGGGTCCGAAGTCTTCATCCTATCCGGCAAGAAGAGGACATCCGGACCGGTAGACTTGTTCATCCAGGCGGCGTCTTCTATCTTCATCCATCCGGCGCGGAGCGGGACCATCTTGAAGCAGCCAACGCAAATCCATCCTCTGAATGAAGGTTCCTTTAAGTGACGTCAATCAAGATGGTGTCCCTCGAATTCCGATTGGCTGATAGGATTCTATCAGCCAATCGAAATTAAGGGAGGAAAAATCTGATTGGCTGATTGAATCAGCCAATCAGATTCAAGTTCAATCCGATTGGCTGATCAAATCAGCCAATCAGATTGAGCTCACATTCTATTGGCTGTTCCGATCAGGAAAAATCTGATTGGCTGATTGAATCAGATTTTTCCTGATCGGAACAGCCAATAGAATGCGAGCTCAATCTGATTGGCTGATTTGATCAGCCAATCGGATTGAACTTGAATCTGATTGGCTGATTCAATCAGCCAATCAGATTTTTCCTCCCTTAATTTCGATTGGCTGATAGAATCCTATCAGCCAATCGGAATTCGAGGGACGCCATCTTGGATGACGTCACTTAAAGGAACCTTCATTCAGAGGATGGATTTGCGTTGGCTGCTTCAAGATGGTCCCGCTCCGCGCCGGATGGATGAAGATAGAAGACGCCGCCTGGATGAACATGTCTACTGGTCCAGATGTCCTCTTCTTGCCGGATAGGATGAAGACTTCGGACCCTCTTCTGGACCTCTTCTTGCTAGATAGGATGAAGACTTCGGACCCTCTTCTGGACGGATCGGTGATACCCGGCGTGGTGAAGATAAGGTAGGGAGATCTTCAGGGGCTTAGGTTTTTTAAGGGGTGTTTGGGTTAGATTAGGGGTATGTGGGTGGTGGGTTGTAATGTTGGAGGGGGTATTGTATGTTTATTTAAATGCAAAAGAGCTGATTTCTTTGGGGCATGCAAAAGGCCCTTTTAAGGGCTGGTAAGGTAAAAGAGCTGTTAAATTTTTATTTTAGAATAGGGTAGGACATTTTTTTATTTTGGGGGGCTTTGTTATTTTTTTAGGGGGCTTAGAGTAGGTGTAATTAGTTTAAAAATCTTGTAATCATTTTTTTGTTTTTGTAATTTAGTGTTTGTTTTTTTGTAATTTAGTTTAGTTGATTTAATTTTAGATAATTGTAGATAGTTTAGTTAATTAATTTATTGATAGTGTAGTGTTAGGTTTAATTGTAACTTAGGTTAGGATTTATTTTACAGGTAATTTTGTAATTATTTTAACTAGGTAGCTATTAAATAGTTATTAACTATTTAATAGCTATTGTACCTAGTTCAAATAAATACAAAGTTGCCTGTAAAATAAATATAAATCCTAAAATAGCTACAATATAATTATTCGTTATATTGTAGCTATATTAGGGTTTATTTTACAGGTAAGTATTTAGCTTTAAATAGGATTAATTTATTTACTAAGAGTTAATTTATTTAGTTAGATAAAAATTATTACATTTATTATAGTAGCGGCGAGGTCCGGTCAGCAGATTAGGGCTTAATACTTGAAGTTAGGTGTCGGCGATGTTAGGGAGGGTAGATTAGGGGTTAATATAAAGAGAGTGGTGCGTACTCAACAGACACACCACGCCCTTATGGGGCGCTTCCTCAGTTTCAACTATGTATATAAAATAATACTACTTGTAAGGTCTCAATAGGTGTATAATCATGCATTGATATAAACTGAAACCATATTAAATGACAGCAGTTATGGAACTATATTGAGAACATCCAAGTTATACAAATGACCACAATGTTAATAACACTGATGGTGATAATAATAGTAAATATAATATATATATATATATATATATATATATATATATATATATATATATATATATATATATATATATATATATATATATATATATACATACAGGAAAAACATATACACATATATATATATTACAAATTAAATATAGATAGAATAAAAATAAAATCCAAATGATACTGTGAATGTCTGTGAATCTAGGGTAGTGAGAAAATCCAGACGTTGAGGCAGCACTCTGTCAAAGGATGGCTATCCTGTAGTATGGAATCTAGAATTGAATATAAAACAGAGGCGCCACCATTCCCTAATATCGCCAGTACAGGTAAAAAAAAAAAAAAAACAACAAGAGAGAATGTGAATACTCACAAACATAAAGCACCCCAATGGTGCTAGTAAGGCAGGCTGACACTTCACAGTGGTTCAGCACACTGTATCCTAGGCGCAGAGACAGTCAGAAATCCTCTGAAACTCCAACATTGATGTGCCTCTATTTTTAAAATTTATTTTTGGGTTGTGAAAACAGTCTGTGAGCTTCTCCTAACTCACTCAACCTCCACAGTTGTACGGCCCTGCAGGTGTTGTGTCGTTCATTAGACAACTCTAATAAACAACACAACACCTGCAGGGCCGTACAACTGTGGAGGTTGAGTGAGTTAGGCGAAGCTCACAGACTGTTTTCACAACCCAAAAATAAATTTTAAAAATAGAGGCACATCAATGTTGGAGTTTCAGAGGATTTCTGACTGTCTCTGCACCTAGGATACAGTGTGCTGAACCACTGTGAAGTGTCAGCCTGCCTTACTAGCACCATTGGGGTGCTTTATGTTTGTGAGTATTCACATTCTCTTTTGTTGTATTTTTACCTGGCGATATTAGGCCATGGTGGCGCCTCTTTTTTATATTCAATTCCAGATTAGGGGTTAATTCTATTTATTATAGGGTTTTTGAGGCAGGAGTGAGGTGGTTTAGGGGTTAATACATTTATTATAGTGGCGGCGAGGTCCGGTCGGCAGATTAGAGGTTAATAAGTGTAGTTAGGTAGCGGTGACGTTGGGGGGGCAGATTAGGGAGTAATAAATATAATATAGGGGTCGGCGATGTTAGGGGCAGCAGATTAGGGGTACATAGGGATAATGTAGGTTGCGGCGGTGTACGGAGCGGCAGATTAGGGGTTAATAATAAAATGCAGGGGTCAGAGATAGTGGGGGCGGCAGATTAGGGGTTAATAAGTGTAAGGTTAGGGGTGTTTAGACTCGGGGTACATGTTAGGGTGTTAGGTGCAGATTTAGGAAGTGTTTCCCCATAGGAAACAATGGGGCTGCGTTAGGAGCTGAACGCTGCTTTTTTGCAGGTGTTAGGTTTTTTTTCAGCTCAAACTGCCCCATTGTTTCCTATGGGGGAATCGTGCACGAGCACATTTTTGAAGCTGGCCGTATCCATAAGCAACGCTGGTATTGAGAGTTGAAGTGGCGGTAAATTTGCCTGTACGCTCCCTTTTTGGAGCCTAACGCAGCCCTTCAGAGAACTCTAAATACCAGCGTTGTTTAACCCCTTAATGACCAACGACGTATGGGGTACGTCCTGCAAAAAAATGCAGTTAATGACCAAGGACGTACCCCATACGTCGTTGGTCTTTGAAAGCAGTGGAAGCGATCCTGATAGCTTCCAGCTGCTTTCATGTTATTGCAGTGATGCCTCAATATTGAGGCATCCTGCAATAACTGTTTTTAGCCATCCGATGCAGAGAGAGCCACTCTGTGGCCCTCTCTGCATCGGCTATCAATGGCCGTTATCGTTGGTGGGTGGGAGCTCATCCAGGGAGGCGGGTGGGCAGTCATTGGTGGAGGAGGGGGGAGGGATCTAGTGCGGGTGCGCGCGCGTGCACGGGCACGTGCACGAGAGCCGTGCACGCGCGTGCACGAGAGCCGTGCATGGGCGCGCGTGCACGAAAGCTCTATAAAAACAGCATCAATATGCTGTAGATCTGGAGGGTGGGAGAGAGGACTGGGGAGGGTGGGATTTTAAAATCAAAGCATCTGGGAGAGGGTGGGGGGTTGGATGTTGAGGGGGGGGGGTTGGATGTTTAGGGGGGGGCAGCTACACTACAGAAATAAATAAAATATTTAATAAAACAAAAAAATAAAAATACATTATTATTTTTAAAACTGGGTACTGGCAGACAGCTGCCAGTACCCAATATGGTACCCAATAAAGGCAGGGGGGGGGTTAAAGAGCTATTTGGGGGGGATCAGGGAGGTTGGGGCTAAGGGGGGTCCTACACAGCAGAAGAATTTTTTTTTTTTTTAAAAACTAAAACCCCCCAAAAAACTTTTATTTTAGTACTGGCAGACTTTCTGCCAGTACTTAAGATGGCGGGGACAATTGTGGGGTGGGGGAGGGAAGGGAGCTGTTTGGGAGGGATCAGGGGGTGGGATGTGTCAGGTGGGAGGCTGATCTCTACACTAAAGCTAAAATTAACCCTGAAAGCTCCCTACAAGCTACCTAATTAACTCCTTCACTGCTAGACATAATATACGTGTGATGCGCAGCGGCATTTAGCGACCTTCTAACTACCAAAAAGCAACACCAAAGCCATATATGTCTGCTATTTCTGAACAAAGGGGATACCAGAGAAGCATTTACAACAATTTGTGCCATAATTGCACAAGCTGTTTGTAAATAATTTCAGTGAGAAACCTAAAATTGTGAAATATTTAAAGTTTTTTTTAATTTGATAGCATTTGGCGGTGAAATGGTGGCATGAAATATACCAAAATGGGCCTAGATCAAAACTTGGGGTTGTTTACTACACTACACTAAAGCTAAAATTAACCCTACAAGCTCCCTACATGCTTCCTAATTAACCCCTTCACTGCTGCGCATAATACACTTGTGGTGCACAGTGGCATTTAGCGGCCTTCTAATTACCAAAAAGCAACGTAAAAGCCATATATGTCTGCTATTTCTGAACAAAGGGGATCCCAGAGAAGCATTTAAAACCATTTGTGCAATAATTGCACAAGCTGTTTGTAAATAATTTCAGTGAGAAACCTAAAGTTTGTGAAAAAATTTGTGAAAGAGTGAACATTTTTTTTTTATTTGATTGCATTTGGCGGTGAAATGGTGGCATGAAATATACCAAAATGGGCCTAGATCAATACTTTGGGATGTCTTCTAAAAATATATATATACATGTTAAAGGATATTTAGGGATTCCTGACAGATATCAGTGTCCCAATGTAACTAGCGCTAATTTTGAAAAAAAGTGGTTTGGAAATAGCAAAGTGCTACTTTTATTTAGTGCCCTATAACTTGCAAAAAAAGCAAAGAACATGTAAACATTGGGTATTTCTAAACTCAGGACAAAATTTAGAAACTATTTAGCATGGGTGTTTTTTGGTGGTTGTAGATGTGCAACAGATTTTTGGGGTCAAAGTTTGAAAAAATTGTTTTTTTTCCATTTTTTCCTCATATTTTATAATTCTTTTAATAGTAAATTATAAGATATGATGAAAATAATGGTATCTTTAGAAAGTCCATTTAATGGCGAGAAAAATGGTATATAATATGTGTGGGTACAGTAAATGAGTAAGAGGAAAATTACAGCTAAACACAAACACCGCAGAAATGTAAAAATAGCCTTGGTCCCAAACGGTCAACAAATGGAAAAGTACTCTGGTCACTAAGGGGTTAAAAGGTGCGGGGGAAAGAAAACACACGTAGCTAACGCACCCCTTCTAATGCAAAACTCTAAATCTAGGTGAGTGTGTTCCTGTTGCCTATACTAGTACTAGTTTACTACAGGTATACCCCGCTCATACAGCGGGTTAGGGACCGGAGCCCCGCTGTAAAGTGAAAACCGCCTTAAAGTGAAACAAGGCAGTTTTAGCTATCTTTTCACTTGCCAGTGTGTTTAAAAACTTAAAAGCATGATTAAACTAACATATATTAGAGGTGCAATATTGCTATCTTTAGTTTAACACTAGCTCAGCACAGTATTCAATAAATACTGTACCTGTAAAATAGTGACAATTACTGTAGTAAAATTTGCCAGACTATAACACTGATACACAGATTGCACTGTAATGCTGTAAACAAAGTGAACTGCACATAACAAAATGGTGTCAGTCACTTTTCTCGCAATCTCACGAAGATTACAGCATTGTTTCAAATATTTGGAGGTTGAACTTCAGCTCCACAAAGCGCTGTATAAGCGAAGCGCTGTAAAGTGAAGCGCTGTAAAGTGAGGTATACCTGTATATGTATTACATTTATCAAAGTACAATGTACACCTGATCTAATTAAAATGATATTTGTTATTGCAGTGGGGGCACCAGGGGTACCTGGCAGTCTGCATAGAAGTTACATAGCATATCTTTTCATTTGGGTGTAAAATATATAACAATAATAATAATAATTTCTCAGTGGCTGCCTATATTGCACACAGTGCATGCCTGTTACTTATACTGTTACTAGTATCCTATCTGTAGTACATAGCTTGTAGTATGCACAGCAAATGGGAAGACAACACTCAGTACAGTTAAAAATCCAAAAACACTTTATTATCCATCTTTAAAAATAAACACAAAGAATGTTCACCAACATCACAGGGAGCAGGTGGTATGTCAGAATGCAGATTTTACGCATTTCGGCATTGTGCCATATTTATAGATCATCATAGATTGTAGTATGGTGTACCCCTGATCTAATTAAACCAATATTTGTTATCGTAGTGGGGGCACTGGGTACATGTTCGCTTGCTGTAGACTCTCTACAGCACTATAATATACTATCTGTATTACATATATCGTAGTATGATGTGCCTCTTATCTAATTGAAATTATATTTGTTATTGTAGTGGGGGTACCAATAGTAAAAAAATTGTAGCTAATAATTTATAATTATATTATTCTGTCATAAAATCGTTAGTCGGTCAGAGTGTACTATGTTTTTTACTGCTGCCACCATCACCATCAGTACCAGTGCAAAGTCTGTGACTGCTTCTACTTGTCTTACTGAAAGAAAAGAAAGATGTTACGGAAAGTTTGTAGTGATGGAAAGCGAAAGGTTAGAAGGGGGACAACAACAATAGGAAATTATCAGATGTTTTAATTTCAATTTATTGTTTGGATTCTTTTTGTAAAAATTGTTCTGGTTCCTGTATGTTCTTGTGTCACAGTTAGCACTGAACCTTTCAACTGTTGGCATGTCATAGCAGTGTAATTTTGTTGTGAAAAATACATGTTTTGTGTGCTTCTTATTGTCCATAATTCAATTGAATGAATTTTGTTTTGAACAAAATTCTTATCCGAATATTTGTACAAACCGAACATGACCTCTTCTCATGTTAAACTACAGGACTTCTTTCGTGCAGCACCTACCCTCTGGAACACTCTACCTCATGCTGTCAGGCTTTGCCCTAATCTTTCTTCCTTTAAATGCTCTCTGAAGACTTTTTTGTTCAGAGAAGCCTACCACCCAACTCAATAATATTTATCTTACCTAACAACATTTCCCTCATTTAACTCTGCGTTAACATCTTTCTTAATCTTGCAGTCCTCACCTCCTGTTTCTCAACCTCCTACCATTCTAGATTATAATTTCCCACAGGAATTCCTCCTGTATTTGTTTGTAAATTTTGTCCTGTCTCTTACAAGTTTTATATTATTGTTTTATTTAAATGAACTGTATCCATGGACAGTGCTGCGGGATATGATGGCACTTCATAAATAAAGCATAATTCTAATAATAATAATAACTTGAATCGATCGAAAAATCTGAACTGAATCTTTTGGACGAACCAAATATTGCCTGTACACATATCTACCAACTACCATGATTTCCTTCTACAGAGATTCTTACGGTTACCAATTTGACAGATTTCAGAAGGTATCAGAATTGCAAGTCCCCACCTTTCCAAAATGTACTCCTGGTTGGTGTTCCCTGTTGGGGAAGCCTAAATAAAGTACCTGTTGTTGTGTTGTGTTTGTGTCAAGATTGTCAGTCTTTTATGCTTGCTTGGATCATTGTGTCATTGTGGTGGTTCTAATTTTTTTCCCTCCATCAAGCATTACTTATTGAAGTGGCCCTTGGCTACACTTGTCTGTTTTTGGTTGTGATTACTGTTATTTGCTGCTGTTGTTACTCAAAACCTTTTGCTATATTTTTAAGCACTCTTTGCCTACAGTTCCAGTACCATTGTGTTGCCAAACCTTGCCTGAAATTTGACCAATCTCTGATTCCTCTACTTAATTTGAACCAACCTATTGCTGACCCGGTTAGTAATGTCCTGGGCTTTATCAAGTGTGTGGAGTTTGTGTACACTATACTTAGTTACTACTTACCTGCTGGCACCTAATATGGTCTGATGATTACAATTTCAGTGACTAACACATAGCAAAAACAATTGATGTCTAAATACTAAATTCTAAAAAATCGTCCATGCAGAGTTCAGAAATGGATAATCAGTTAAAGATGAGAGAAAATATTTCCCACCTTATTCGCTACGATTTGTAATTTTTTTAATATAATAATTATTTTATTTATTGAATCATGCTAATATTATAAAAATGTATCTTGTATTCAGCATTCACTCTATAAATAATTTATCTGTATGGAGCTTGAGGCCCCTTGCTTCTGGCGAGCCTTTAGGCTCGCCGGAAACAGAAGTTATGAATAAACGGTCTAAAGACCGCTGCTCCATAACTTGTCCTACTGCTCTGAGGCGGCGGACAGAAATTAACCCAATTGAATACGATTGAGTTGATTGACACCCCCTGCTAGCGCCCGATTGGCCGTGAATCTGCAGTGGGCGGCATTGCACCAGCAGTTCACAAGAACTGTTGGTGCAATGATAAATTGCAACAGCGTATGCTGTAGGCATTTATCGATATGTAGCAATGTGCAGCGGATATGATACGCTACTTTGTATCATGTTCGCTCACACATTGATACATATGCCCCATAGCCTCATCAAGAGAATTGTGGATTACTTTTATTGGCCATTTGTTACAAAGATTGCTTCTGACCAGATCTTACTGTTCTGTTTTATTAATATAACTGTGTTTATGTGTTGCCAGTAGAAAAAAAATATGCAAAATATTCACTTCCTATCTTTACCTAAATGATGACTATTCAGTCACTGTAAATAAAATAATCTTCCTTGTCTGAAATATAAATTCTTATGGGTAATATTATTAGAAAGTTGATTTAATGCCATGTTGAAATCATTTAGCTACCTTACATTTTATGCACAATTTTCCAGCTTCTCTGTCAAACAGAAATCCCTTTAGATTTTTTCAATTACTTTTACAGCCAGGCAATCAGACAGGTCGAAAGTGACAAGCTATTGATAATTCAACAGAGACCTGGAAACAGATTTAAAAATATCTAAGTGGATTGCCCTATGGTTTTACAGTCATTCTGAATTGTGCCTACAAATATTTTTAGATAATTTTAAATATAAATGATTTCTTATTCATGACACATTCAGATTGCAAAACTATTCCTGTCTACAATTATGGGGGCTTTTTGTGAGGGAAAAAATCATGAGCCAGATTACAAGTTGCTTGCCTATAATCATGTTGGACGCAATACTACAAGTTCATGGTAAAGCGCAATTACCAGAGAAGGGTTAGTGTGGCAAACTTCATGCGAGCCAACCTATATTTTCGGTGGATATCATGAGCACGCTAATTTGCGCTCATATTACAAGTTGTAAGTTATGTAAGCCAAAATTGCACAACAATATTTAGTGTTTTTCGATACCTGAAGTAAATTGTAAGGGTTAAAAAAAAGTAAAAATAACCTGAAACATGCAATATCATTATTATTATTTTGCTATGTCTTGAATAGAAATACTTTAAATTCTTATGTTTTTCACGTAGAAAACAATTTTATTTTTATTTTTAAATATATATGTCCATATATATCTCCTTTAAATTCTCTCTCTCTCTCTCTCTCTCTCTCTCTCTCTCTCTCCTCTCTCTCTCTCTCTCTCTCTACTGGATTTAGATAAATAAAGTATTATTTATTCAGTGGTACCACTGAATAAATAATACTTTATTTATTTATTTATCTAAAGTCAGTGAGCAGGTGAGGAAAAAAAAATCAAAAAACATTATTTCTGCCATTTGTAAACTGGCCCTATATCTTTTATTTCTTTCATTCAAAAAAATAATTTTATGTCTTGTCAAATTACACTATTAAATCCACATAAACTTCATTAATCCTACATCCTAGATAGATTGTCCTCAATTTGGATAAATATATCTTATTGTCCCACCCTCCT
This sequence comes from Bombina bombina, assembly GCF_027579735.1. Taxonomy (NCBI): domain Eukaryota; kingdom Metazoa; phylum Chordata; class Amphibia; order Anura; family Bombinatoridae; genus Bombina; species Bombina bombina. Next base: position 323,354,674 of record NC_069502.1, on the reverse strand, counting down.
CAACGCTTGCTCTTTTCTTAAATATACTGTCAGGAAATTATTTGAGCGAGCCTCTTCCTAATACCCAAACTATCCAGCAGTATTGCCCAGAACTGCTCTGTAATGCTCAGTTTCAACTATGTGGTTTCCAACCCTTCACCAAAGTGTTTATGGCCCAGCCAATGTGACTCTCAGTGTCCCCCAAGATTAGAGGGTGCAAATTATTTTACTCTAGAAATGTGAAATTATTTTTTTTTTTTTTTAGGAGACTATGCGTACATTATATTAAAGTAACAGTAATCTTTGGATAAGTAGTGTTGCTCGATACAGGTTAGGAGAGAAAATGCAGTGCTCATCATTAATGGTGGATATTATTCTACTTATGAACCCTCTAAAATGAATTAAGGAGGCCACATTTGGACCTCAGATATTGGAGTGACAATACTTATTTATAGAAGGTATCTGGAGATGAATAGGCCGCTCATGGACCACATCTTGTAAACCTTGTTTTTAATTTTTATAGTACTGTAATGCAATAGGCCACTATTGGACCTGTTTAGGATGATAATTAGCATACCAAGTGATAACCACAGCAAAGGTATTATTCCCAGATGGAAATAGCATGTTGAGGCAAACAATCAGAGACTCTTCTGAAAAGTTATGTTAATCAGACCTGCTGAAGAATATGTAGTGATTAGAGCCATCTCTGTGGTAATATGTAAAGAAGAGTGTTAGGGTGGTATTGATTGCGTGGCATGGGCAAGATAAGCCACATAGTTAATCCCCCTGGATTAGGAGGCATATTATATACAGTGTGGGGGGGGGGGAGGTGGTGGGTTGAATACTATTAGTAAATATATATAGCGCAGGAGACTGTTGAATTGTAGGATATCAACTGTAGATAAATAGGGTAGCCCTCAAGGGTTTATACTATATGTTGGCAACTAGAAAAACATTTTGCCAGCATAATTTATTGTAGAGTAGTATGACTGGATACCTAAGGTAATTAGTAAATAGGCAAGCTGTAGGCTTAAACAGAAATGGGCTGTGCAAGTTGGGCTGGGACCTTCAGAATACAAAACCCACTTATCCAAGAAAAAACTGTTTCTAAAATGTTAGGGGACCTTGTAACTTGGGTTGGAGTGAAAACAGGTGACTCACGCTATATACTTTAAATGACAACCCTGCTAGGGGGGCATCTTGATAGTAAGGAAACAAAACCATTAAACATAAACAACGGCGGCTCCCCAGATAGATTCTAGTAGGTGTTAGTGAGAGTATAGGAAAAAATGAGCGTGTAATTCAAACGGTATCCCAACTGTCCCAGCAATCATCTATAAAAGAAGGCAGGCTGCCTAAAGAAACGCCCTGTGCAAATTTTAACAGAAACACAGTCAAGAAAAATAAAACAGTGCAAACATACTTGTTTTGTGACTAAGCCACATCATCTAGACAACGCAATGAAAAATTGAAAAGTGCGGTATACAGTCACACAAATATAAACATGAGAACACCTACATGGCAGTGCTAATTGAGGAGCTAGACAATAGGATGGCTAGAAGTATAGTAGACATAGCAAAACATATAATCAAGGTATGACAATAAAGCTTAACGTCCAGTGCCTAATATAAGCCAATTACAAAAAGAGAGAATAAAAACCTGGTAAAATACAACTATAGAGATCCCTGAGAAAAACTGCAATGAGAAAATTCCCGGTGTCAGCGGCCAAAGAAAAAGTTTCATTGATTGGTCAGCATATAACCGTAAGCATTGGAAGTCCAGTAAGCATTGGAAGTCCATTAGTGAATTTTGGGGAATATAAGCCAATATTGTGAGTCAGCTGTAAAGACCTGGGAATACAATTAGACAGTTTTCTAATAGGAGATGTAATGGTAACGTTCAGTGCTATAGCGACACAGAATCTCACCAGCTGTTCGGTCTCAACCCACACCTTCTCGCCATGATTGATAATGTCCCGTATCTTGTGGGGAGAGGCCTGTCATCACTGACAGCTCCGGGCTCCGCAACAGAACTTTGGGGATCGCAAACTCCAGGCCTAATGAAGGCCCTGTATAGCTCTCTGCTGTTGCAGCGACAAGTAGATAGACTTCTGTGAGCGGCAAGGTAACTACATACATGATTTTTTTAGTTGTCGGTAGTAGTCCCCATTCGCACCCATCGGACACTGCAAGAGATATCTGTTGTGCTGGACTAGAGCATTTCCTCCCAGTTGGCGACATGTAGGCAGAAGCTGAGTTGCCTGAGGATGTCAGGCATCCTGTATGGGGAATCTCACTCACGGGATCCTTCCAGGGCAGATATGGCGCTGCAGTCCCTGATTGCGTTCTCATCACAGCATGCTCAGGAGACGAGGAGCGCCAGGGCACCGAAGCGCCACCACCCCCAAAAGCAGCCATGCCAGCGGGCATGTGGGTAATATGGGCCGCAAACTTACTATCTATTTGGTGGGGCGATGAGGTAAATAAGCGATTAAACATGTCCCTGCACCCATCCAGAAAGAGGTGCATCTCCTTTAATATCTGATCTCCAGTCGACATAGTTGCTAATAATAGGAGGCAGACAGCTTGCTAAAAGCACAGTAGCGGTGGGCCCAAGATGACTGACCACAAAGCTGCCTATCAGTTATTTGTTTTCCGGAATCACCGGGGCTTGTCCATTTAGCGTAGTCTTCTCACGGATTAGATACGCAGATCTCCCAGGTCAAACAATATTTGCTTAGGGACCAATATTTGGGTTGGAGCAGTCCTTATAATTAAACTTTATAGATAGTATCGTTGGAGCTCCTAAGATGTGCGACTGCACTGCTTCGCTGCTGGCTCCGCCCCCCTCGTGCAATTATTTTTTGACCATTCTATGTGTATAGTGAGTGTGTGATGTGCATTGGAATTACTTTTGACCAATATAGCGTGCCTTTCTCTTGCACACACAAACACACACACACACATATATATATTAACAAATATACTGATCAAATGCAAATATGGCTATTCATATAATGCTGCCCTATTTGCATTTGATAAACATATTTGTATATACTCTCCTATATCTGGTGACAATATATTTTAGTCCAGGAGACTGAAAATTCAGGGTACGAAGTTGCTGATGTATATGGCTATAGAATTTACCCCCTCCCCCCGTCAGCTCATACACTTTCTAACTACTTATGAAGGCATTATTAGTTTCTGTGTTAAAAGGTTCAAGATATTTGGGGCTAGATTACAAGTGACGAGCAAACAATTGTGCTAGCATTATCAAGATCGTTTATGCCCCCTATCCATTGTGCTAGTATTACAAGTTGAACGCAATCTTGATTTGCGCGAAAATCTTTACCGTGATCTCAGAGCTGTGGTTAACTGTTTTTTTGGAAAATAAAAAGTTGCACAAAGCACTTAAGAATACATTATAAAGTACATTTACACTCATATTAACACTGTCTAATTAAAATTATTTAAAAAACAAAATTGCACACAAAAGTTATAAGGGTTCAAAGATATGCAATCTCGGGTGTTAGAAAAAACAAGCCGCTAAAGGAATTTAACATAGAGATACATACTTATACATGTCTAAAGATGTATATACTGTATATATAAATATGTATTCAGTATTCATTACTTGCTTGCTAACAGCCAAATAACTGATCAGCTGCATGTGGTTCTTCTTCTACAGCAGCTGTGGATCGTGCTAGGAAGTCTATGTAAATGGTTCTTGTTTTTATTCATTTCTGATACGTTTTTTATGTACTTTTATATACTTTATTTTCGTATGTGACCTTCCTGCTTTGTGAACTTTTTACTGACATTTGTATATAATTACATGTCTGAATAAAAATGCTTTGTATATAGTAGCCCCAGGACCTGCCCCTTTTTGCCTAAGGTTTAAGGACTTATGACTAGCTATACTCGTGGAGGTGTAATCACATGCAGTTTGAGTGTGTCCAAGGGAGCAGTTTTATCCAGGCAAAAGATTTACTGTATATATGTATTTACACACATAAACACATAAATACATATGTATACATATATAGACATATATAAGTGCATTCAAGCTCTTTGCCAAAGGGACACTAAACCCAAAAAAAAAAATATTTCATGATTCAGATAGAGCATGCAATTTTAAGCAACTTTCTAATTTACTCCTATTATCATTTTCTTCTTTCTCTTGCTATCTTTATTTAAAAAGCAGGAATGTAATGCATAGGAGTTACTGTTGCCTTTCTATCATCTCGCACCAGTCTGCCCATTCTCATCTGACCTCTGACATCAACAAGGCATTGTTGGCCACACAACTGCCACTCACTGGCTATTTTCTCTTTTTCAGACCATTCTCTGTAAACTCTTGAGATGGTTGTGTGTGAAAATCCCAGTAGATCAGCAATTTTTTAAATACTCAGACCAGCCCATCTGACACCAACAACCATGCCACATTTAAAGTCAATTAAATCCCTTTTCTTCCCCATTCTGATGCTCAGTTTGAACTTCAGCAAGTCGTCTTCACCACGTCTAGATGCCTAAATGATTTGATTTGCTGCCATGTTATTGGCTAATTAGCAATTTGTGTAACTGATCAGGTGTATCAAATAAAGTGGCCGCACATTGGAGCCCTTTCCAGTCAAACACCTTGCCATATACCATATCCCTTTCAACCCTTTTAAAACATTTTTAGTATATTTTTAGAAACTTGTGTTACCAAGCAATTGAACAGGTGACCTAATAAAGTGGCCTGTGAGTGTGTATATATACAGTGCAGTAAATGTGTGCAGTAAATATACAGTAAAACATATAAATATATATGTACACACATATAAAGTATACAACCCCAATTACGAAAAAGTTGGGACAGTAACTTTTTTTTTTTTTTTTTTAATGTAACTTTTTGTAGAAAAAGAAAACTGCACTTAACAGTTTTGGGGGCTAAAATCAACGGCTATGGGGTATTAGAAAAAAAAAGGCACTGAAAAGTGCCTTTACATTGCAGTCTATGAAAACTGTCGGCTAGATTACGAGTCTTGCGTTAGGGTTAAAAAGCAGCATTGAGAGGTCCCAACGCTTCTTTTTTCCTAACGCTGGTATTACGAGTCTGCCAGTTACAGGTGTACCGCTCCCTTTTTTTCCACGACTCGAGCATACCGCAAATCCCCTTACGTCAATTGCGTAACCTATCTTTTCCATCACCGCCACTGTAATAAATATATTAACCCCTAAACCGCCGCACTCCAGCATCGCAAGCACTAGTTTAATTTTATTAACCCCTAATCTGCCGCCCCTAACATCGCCGACACCTACCTACATTTATTAACCCCTAATCTGCCGACCCCAACGTCGCCGCCACTATATTAAATGTATTAACCCCTAAACCTAAGTCTAACCCTAACCCCCCCTAACTTAAATATAATTTAAAATAATCGAAACAAAATTACTACAATTAAATAAATTATTCCTATTTAAAACTAAATACTTACCTATAAAATAAACCCTAAGCTAGCGACAATATAACTAATAATTACATTGTAGCTATCTCAGGGTTTATTTTTATTTTATAGGCACGTTAGTATTTATTTTAACTAGGTACAATAGTTATTAAATAGTTATTAACTATTTAATAACTTCCTAGTTAAAATAAGTACAAATTTACCTGCAAAATAAACCCTAACCTAAGTTACAATTACACCTAACACTACACTATAATTAAATTAATTACCTAAACTAACTACAATTAATTACAATTAAATTAAATAAACTAAAGTACGAAAACCCCCCACTAAATTACAGAAAATAATAAAATAATTACAAGAATTTTAAACTAATTACAAGTAATCTAATCCCCCTAATAAAATAAAAAAAGCCCCCCAAAATAATAAAAATCCCTACCCTATACTAAATTACAAATAGCCCTTAAAAGGGCTTTTTGCGGGGCATTGGCCCAAAGTAATCAGCTCTTTACCTGTAAAAAGAAATACAATATCCCCCCAACATTACATCCCACCACCCACTCACCCAACCCTACTCTAAAACCCACCCAATCCCCCCTTAATAAAACCTAACACTACCCCTTTGAAGATCACCCTACCTTGAGACGTCTTCACCCAACCGGGCAGAAGTGGTCCTCCAGACGGGCAGAAGTCTTCATCCGATCCGAGCAGAAGAGGCCCTCCAGATGGCCAGAAGTCTTCATCCAGACGGCATCTTCTATCTTCATCCATCCGGAGTGGGTCCACCTTCAAGCCATTCGATGCGGAGCATCCTCTTCCATCCGATGACTAACACTAAATGACGGTACCTTTAAGTGACGTCATCCAAGATGGTGTCCCTTCAATTCTGATTGGCTGATAAAATTCTATCATCCAATCGGAATTAAGGTAGAAAAAATCCTATTGGCTGATGCAATCAGCCAATAGGATTGAAGTTCAATCCTATTGGCTGATTGGATCAGCCAATAGGATTTTTTCTACCTTAATTCTGATTGGCTGATAAAATTCTATCAGCCAATCGGAATTGAAGGGACGCCATCTTGGATGACGTCACTTAAAGGTACCATCATTTAGTGTTAGTCATTGGATGGAAGAGGATGCTCTGCGTTGGATGGCTTGAAGATGGACCCGCTCCGCATAGATGAAGATAGAAGATGCCGCCTGGATGAAAACCTCTGCTCGTTTGGAGGACCTCTTCTGCCTGGAACGGATGAAGACTTCCGGCCGTCTGGAGGACCACTTCTGCCCGGTTGGGTGAAGACGTCTCAAGGTAAGGTGATCTTAAAGGGGGTAGTGTTAGGTTTTATTAAGGGGGATTGGGTGGGTTTTAGAGTAGGGTTGGGTGTGTGGGTGGTGGGTGTTAATGTTGGGGGGGTATTGTATTTTTTTTTACCGGTAAAAGAGCTGATTACTTTGGGGCAATGCCCCGCAAAAAGCCCTTTTAAGGGCTATTTGTAATTTAGTGTAGGGTAGGGATTTTTATTATTTTGGGGGGCTTTTTTATTTTATTATGGGGATTAGATTAGGTGTAATTAGTTTAAAATTCTTGTAATTATTTTATTATTTTCTGTAATTTAGCTTTTTTTTTTCGTACTTTAGTTTATTTAATTTAATTGTAATTAATTGTAGTTAGTTTAGGTAATTTATTTAATGATAGTGTAGTGTTAGGTGTAATTGTAACTTAGGTTAGCATTTATTTTACAGGTATATTTGTATTTATTTAAACTAGGAAGTTATTAAATAGTTAATTACTATTTAATAACTATTCTACCTAGCTAAAAAAAATACAAAGTTGCCTGTAAAATAAAAATAAACCCTGAGATAGCTACAATGTAATTATTAGTAGTGATGTTGCGAACCTAAAAATTTTTGTTCGCGAACAGCGAACGCGAACTTCCGCAAATGTTTGCAAACTGGTGAACCGGGCGAACCGACATAGACTTCAATAGGCAGGTGAATTTTAAAACCCACAGGGACTCTTTCTGGCCACAATAGTGATGGAAAAGTTGTTTCAAGGGGACTAACACTGGACTGTGGCATGCCGGAGGGGGATCCATGGCAAAACTCCCATGGAAAATTACAGAGTCTGGTTTTAATCCATAAAGGGCATAAATCATCTAACATTCCTAAATTGTTTGGAATAACATGCTTTAAAACATCAGGTATGATGTTGTATCGATCAGGTAGTGTAAGGGTTACGCCCACTTCACAGTGACAGACGCGTGCGCGTGCACGGGAGGAGGCGGGCGGGCGCGTGCACGGGGAGGGAGCGGGTGGGAACCGCTACACTACAGAAAAAAATGCTTTTATAAGTGGGAGAAAGGGGTGCAAAATATTTAGTACTTGGAAATCTAAGTGATCTGGGAGCAGGTGGTGGATTGGTCTTGTGGGGGGAGGCTACACTACAGAAAAATGAAATAAAAAAAAATAAAAAAACATTTTATTTGCAAACTGGGCACTGGCAGACAGCTGCCAGTACCCAATATGGTCCCCAATAAGGCAGAGGGGGAGGGTTAGGAAGCTGTTTTTGGGGGGATCAAGGAGGTTGGGGGCTAAGGGGGGGATCCTACCCAACAGCATATGTAAATATGCTAAAAATATATATATATATATACATATATATACATATATATATATATATATATATATATATATATATATATATATATATATAAAGATACCTTTTATTTTAGTACTGGCAGACTTTCTGCCAGTACTTAAGATGGCGGGGACAATTGTGGAGTGGGGGAGGGAAGAGAGCTCTTTGGGAGGGATCAGGGGGTCTGATGTGTCAGGTGGGAAGCTGATCTCTACACTAAAGCTAAAATTAACCCTGAAAGCTCCCTACAAGCTACCTAATTAACCCCTTCGCTGCTGGGCATAATTCATGTGTTGTGCGCAGTTGCATTTAGTGGCCTTCTAACTACCAAAAGCAACGCCAAAGCCATATATGTCTGCTATTTCTGAACAAAGGGGATCCCAGAGAAGCATTTACAACCATTTGTGCCATAATTGCACAAGCTGTTTGTAAATAATTTCAGTGAGAAACCTAAAGTTTGTTAAAAAGTTGACTATTTTGTTTAATTTGATCGCATTTGGAGGTGAAATGGTGGCATGAAATATACCAAAATGGGCCTAGATCAATACTGGGGGTTGTCTACTACACTACAATAAAGCTAAAATTAACCCTACAAGCTCCCTACAAGCTCCCTAATTAACCCCTGCACTGCTGAGCATAATACACGTGTGGTGCGCAGCGGCATTTAGCGACCTTCTAATTACCAAAAAGCAATGCCAAAGCCATATATGTCTGCAATTTTGAAAAAAGGGGATCCCAGAGAAGCATTTACAACAATTTGTGCCATAATTGCACAAAATGTTTGTAAATGATTTCAGTGAGAAACCTAAAATTTGGAAAAATTTCACGTTTTTTTTATTTGATCGCATTTGGCGGTGAAATGGTGGCATGGAATATACCAAGATGGGCCTAGATCAATACTTTGGGTTGTCTACTACACTACACTAAAGCTAAAATTACCCCAAAAAGCTCCCTACATGCTCCCTAATTAACCCCTTCACTGCTGGACATAATACACGTGTGGTGCGCAGTGGCATTTAGCGGCCTTCTAATTATCAAAAAGCAACGTCAAAGCCATATATGTCTGCTATTTCTGAACAAAGGGGATCCCAAAAAAATGTACAACCATTTATGCCATAATTGCACAAGCTATTTGTAAATAATTTCAGTGAGAAACCTAAAGTTTGTGAAAAAATTTGTGAAAAAGTGAACAAATTTTTTTTATTTGATCGCATTTGGTGGTGAAATGGTGGCATGTAATATACCAAAATGGGCCTAGATCAATACTTTGGGATATCTTCTAAAAAAAAATATATACATGTCAATGGCTATTCAGGGATTCCTGACAGATATCAGTGTTCCAATGTAACTAGCGCTAATTTTGTAAAAAAAAATGGTTTGGAAATAGCAAAGCGCTATTTGTATTTATGGCCCTATAACTTGCAAAAAAAGCAAAGAAGATGTAAACATTGGGTATTTCTAAACTCAGGACAAAATTTAGAAACTATTTAGCATGGGTGTTTTTTGGTGGTTGTAGATGAGTAACAGATTGTAGGGGTCAAAGTTAGAAAAAGTGTGTTTTTTTCCATTTTTTCCTCATATTTTATAATTTTTTTATAGTAAATTATAGGATATGATGAAAATAATGGTATCTTTATAAAGTCCATTTAATGGCGAGAAAAACAGTATATAATATGTGTGGGTACAGTAAACGAGTAAGAGGAAAATTACAACTAAACACAAACACCGCAGAAATGTAAAAATAGCCCTGGTCCCAAACGGACAGAAAATGGAATTGCTGTGCTGTGGTCATTAAGGGGTTAATGTACACTACTGTTACACCAGATATGAGTTGCACTGGTGTGACACTGTGCCCTAGCAGGCCCTAAAATGCACATGTGTGAAGGAAACTGACTGCTATTATTTCAAAGTCAAAAAAGTGTTGTTTTTTTTAAAATGTACACTACTGTTACACCAGATATGAGTTGTACTGGTGTGACACTGTGCCCTGGCAGGCCCTGAAACGCACACGTGTGACGGAAACTGACTGCTATTATTTCACAGTCAAAAAAGTGTTTTTTTTTTTTTAAATGTACACTACTGTTACACCAGATATGAGTGGTGGCACTGGACAAGTGGGCACATTATACGCTGTGAGCCTGACACACACTCTGGCAGGCAGTCAACTGCAATTAGATTACACAGGAAAAAAAAAAAAAAGCAGACTGATGTTCTAGCCCTAAAAAGGGCTTTTTGGGGTGCTTTCCTTACAGCAGAGATCAAATGAGTCCTTCAGAACTGTAGTGGACACTGAATACACTAGCCTAGCTATCGATTTCCCTATTAAATCAGCAGCAGCTACACTGTCCCTCCTCTCACTAAGAATGCAGCTTCCAAATGAATCTAAAATGGATGCTGTCCAGGAGGTGGGAGGGTCTGGGAGGGAGGGTCTGCTGCTGATTGGCTGGAATGTGTCTGCTGACTGTGAGGTACAGGGTCAAAGTTTACTCAATGATGACGAATAGGGGGCGGACCGAACATCGCATGTGTTCACCCGCCGAGGCGAACGTGAACATGCTATGTTTGCCGGTAACTATTCGCCGGCGAACTATTCGCGACATCACTATTGACGTGCTATTGACATTAATACCTTTTTCTCCTTACCTGGATGCATTGGTATTTTTTCAAATTTATGGATACATGTTATAAGATCGCTGTGGTTTATTCTAGTCCTTATAGACTTTAATATTTGATGAACAATGGAATTTATTTCAGACTTTATTGTTTTCCCTCTTTTTGTATAGCTTACTGGTGGGAAGCCTACATTAAATTTACCCTCATGTATGTCTACAAAAGATCTGTGGTATTATAATGTTTGTAAGCATAAAGGAATTGGGCTGTTAATTTACCCTAAGGGAATATATCATATTTATATATATTACACTTGCATAAGATATGTACTAAGGCAGCAGTGGTGATCTATACATTCAGAATAAATTATTTGCTTTCTTTATATCTCTATATCCCTACATTCTAATAGTATGTAATAAGATTGTATAGCTATTCAGAGATTGTTTAGATGTGCCTCCGTACAAATGGTATGTTTCTATAGTTCTGTCTGATTCATAATATCCTATTTTATTGTTCCTAACAATGTTTTAGAATTAACCTCTATCCAGTAACATAACCAATCACTAAGAATGTGAGATATGTACTAACAAAAGACATGGTCGGTTAGTAGCCCTCACTAGTTTGGGATTTGGGTCTTCACATTAAGCTGTGAAAGCACAACAAAGTATAAAATTAAAACATACACAAGATACAGTGAGCACAGGTGGAATTAGCCCTATAGGCTCACATCACAATTATAAACATTAAATGTAGAAGGAGCTCAAGGGGTCACTCCCACCCCTACAGATAGCTCTCTATGTAGATTTTTCTTTCAATATTGAGACACTTGTATTTAGATTAACATAACAAAAAAACAAAAAAAGAGAAAATATGTATATTCACTTAAGATAGTTGCACATGGATAAATATTTCACAAACACTAAAGTTAACTCTCCGGCCATGCCAGCTAAACAAAAAGATAAAAAAACACAGACTTCTGATGCACACTTAGACAATCCAAATGAGTCAACATTACATACAATTGATATACAACCACTGGTAACCCAGATGTCTGATATTTTTCTACCACAGTTTGAGCTTTTAAAAACTCAAATGACAAGTTTACTGGTAGAATTGACACAATTTTCCAATCGGCTTACAGAAGTCGAAAATAGAGTATCGGGTAATGAGGACTTATTGTATAAACAAGAACAAAATATAGATGATAATAGTAAAACACTAAAAATGTTACAAGATAAAATCCACGAATTAGAAGATCGCTCTATTCTTGTCCCCCAAATCTATTCTTGTTCCCCAATTAATATATATTATGAATTATCTACCGCTGTTTATCCAGGATAAAGATATTAAAACTTTTAATCGGGCTTGTGCTGAATTTTTCTGGAAAAAGAATAGGCATATGCTATCTACAATAAAACTTTCTCAGCTTAAGGAATTTGGAGGTCTAGCATTCCCTGATATTAAGGAATATAATATTGCCATACTTGCACGGCATGGAGTGGATTGGCTCCTCTCTTCTAATTACCTAATTAATATAAAAATGGAGGAAAGTTTTATACAACCGCTATCCCTAAAAGCGATCCTACATTGCCCATATGCACAACTCCCTGGAAACCTTATATCAGCATTTAGTATTTATAATGTGGTGAAAGCATGGCAGCAATTATGCTCATGTTTGAAGATTAATTTCCACATATCAGCCTTCCTACCAGTTAGAGAACACACCCGGAATTTCAACCAGGATTCCAGTATGAGATATTTAATAGGTGGGCTGATAAAGGTCCATCAACGATAGTACAATTCCTTGATGAGGGGCTCAGTATCCAAATGTTTGAGAGTATTGCTACTGAATATAAGATGTCTAATAAGTGTTTTTACGCATATCTTCAACTACGTCTTTTTAGAAATAAAAATTGCAAACGGGAACCTGGTCAGATTATTTTTAAACAATCTGTGATTTTATGAATCTATATAGGCAAGGGAACCACTCAATATCACTATTATATAAGATTCTATTGGCAAAACAGGGACAGCTAAATTTAGATCAGTTTGTATCTCATTGGATCAAGTATTTTGAAGAAATTAACAAAGATACTATTAAAAAAGGTATTAAGTGGATATGTGATGCTCCCCTTTCTTCTTCCTGGAAGGAATCCCACTTAAAGCTTCTCAATAATGCATACATTTCACCAAAAAGATTAGCTTCCTGGTCAGCAGGACAACAAGGATTTTGTTATAAGTGTCATCTTCCTGCAGCGGACCTGCTTTATTGTTTTTGGTATTGTCCAAAAGTGAGACAGTTATGGCAGAAAGTAAATTTCTGGTTAAATAAAATTATACCAGAGCACTTTTTTTTGAGCCAAGAAGTATTTTCTTTTTTATTTCAGATATACAATGCCATGACTTGTTATTGCAGTGGTTCGAAATTTGATTCTGAAAAATTTGAAAAATAGACTGCCCCCCCCCCCCTTCAGATTATTTATAGAGGCAATTAAATCACAGATTATTTTTGAACAACATCATTTATCTAATATTCATAATAAACAAATACAATATTTCTTTAATAAATGGTTGAAAATTATTCCGTCCTATCCTATATCTACACAATATATACTTACCAAAGAGTTTCATAGGTCGGAATGTTTTGAAAGCCTTATGTTGAGAGAAATACTCGCAGTGACTTGGTATTAAAACATCCACCAGGATTATTGGCAATAGTGTTGAGGTGAGGGTGTTGGTGGGACGTATACACACCCTTTTTTTTTTTAATCTCCTATATATAATTTTCCTATTGTATCTTTGGACTCTGTTTGTGTCCATTATTGTCTACATGGCATGAGAAATCTGAAACCGTGCCTATCTATACTATGAAATCCACATAAAGTCTTACCAACTAAAAAGATTATTTACCTTTGTTTTGTTTAAATGTCAAAAATGTCAGGGTGTTGGTATTATGGCTGTATGTATTCATTCAAACATGTTCTGGATCCATATGTTCTGGATTCTTTATTTTCTTTCTTTTATGTACATATGTTCTCTGCCAGACATGGTGGAGACTTTGTACTCAATCACCCTGCCGATGTTAAATAAATAATATATAAAAAAAAAATCTAGACCAGTTGACAAGAGATTCTCTCTTGTGGTGGATTTCTCAGGATCATCTGTCTCAGGGCACATGCTTCCGGAGACCCTTCTGGGTGATTGTGACCATGGATGCCAGCCTGCTTAACCTAGTTCTTAGAGTTTTGCAGTAGGCTCTGTTTGAGCCAATGCATTCCATAGATATTAAGCTGTTATCTTGGAAGGTTTTGTTTCTTATTGCTAATTCTTCTGCTCAGAGAGTTTCCGAACTCTTGACTTTGCAGTGTGATTCGCCTTATCTTATTTTTCATGAGAATAAGGCGGTCCTTTGTACTAAACTGGGGTTTCTCCCTAAGGTGGTTTCAGATAGAAATATTAATCAGGAGATTGTTGTTCCTTCTCTTTGTCCTAATCCTTCCTCTCATAAGGAAAGTCTGTTGCACAACTTGAATGTGGTGCACACTCTAAAATTCTACCTACAGGCTACTAAGTATTTTCGCCAGTCTTCTGCCCTGTTTGTTTGTTTCTTTGGAAAGCGTAAGGGTCAGACGGCTACTTCTACTTCTATTTCCCTCTGGTTAAGAAGTATGATCTGTTTTGCTTATGGAACTGCTGGACAGCAGCTTCCTGAGAGACTTACAGCTCATTCCACTAGGTCTGTCTCCTCTTCTTGGGCTTTCAAAAATGAAGCTTCTGTGGAACAGATTTGCAAGGCTGCAACTTGGTCCTCTCTGCATACTATTTCCAAATTCTACAAATTTGATACTTTTGTCTTGGCTGTGACTTCCTTTGGAAGAAAGGTTCTTCAAGCAGTGTTGCCTTCTGTTTAGGTCCGCCTGTCTTATTCTCCCTCCCTGTTCATTCCGTGTCCTCTAGCTTGGGTAATGGTTCCCACTAGTAATTGGAATGACGTTGTGGACTCTCCATGTCTTAGGAAAGAAAACAAAATGTATGCTTACCTGATAAATTTATTTATTTATTTCCGGGCATGGAGAGTCCACGACCCAACCTTGTAGATTAGACAGTATTTTTTTTACTAAACCTCAGGCACCTCTACACCTTTGTGTTCTCTTCTTTTTCCACTTCCCTTCAGCTGAATGACTGGGGGTTATGGGTAAGGGAAGTGATACTTAACACCTTTGTTGTGGTGCTCTTTGCCTCCTCCTGCAGGCCAGGAGTGATTATCCCCACTAGTAATTGGAACGACATTGTGGACTCTCCATGTCCTGAAAGAAATAAATTTATCCGGTAAGCCATAAGATTTTAGATTTAGTAAAATTTGTCTTGTAGCCCGATATACCACTATGTTCTTCCAATAATTTAATAATCTGGTTTCAATGAGAAGGCGGATCAATTAAGAAAATTAGTAAATCATCTGCAAAAAAGATCTTCCCCAGGCTTAATTTGGGATTAAATATCTCCGTTTCACATCAAGACGTTCTAAAAATACTCAAACAATAAGGGAGACAAGGGGCATCTCTGACAGTGCCTCTTGTTAAAGGGAAAAATGTCAAAATATCATAATTAATCAGCAAAGTCACTTTGGCATTGAAGTAAATATAACCTATTATTCCCAGGTAGTTGACATTGAATCCCAATGCTCCCAATACAGCTGTCATATAATTCCATTCAACCCTGTCCAAGGCCTTCTCTGCATCCAAAGATAGCATAAAGGCTAGTTAGAATAATAACATATAGTATGAAGTATCTATCTGATGTTAAATTCTGAGGATCTACCACTAACAAAACCTATATGAAAGTGATGTATTATTTTAGGGATAATCGATTTCAATCTATCTGTTAGGATCTTCGTAAAGATTTTATAATTGAGATTTAGAAGGGAAATTGGCCTGTAAGAAGATATTTCCAAAGGATCCTTATCTTGTTTGGGAATCAGGATGTTTGCTGTGATCTTATAATTTAAAAGATCTTTTAATACATAAACAATTTTATTTGAGAGAGTTATATAAAATTCTAAGGGCATATTATCTGGACATGGGGTGTTCCGTTTAGCCATTGTTTTAATTGGTTTAAGAATCTCTTCTTTGTCTGTTGGTTTATTAAGTGTTTCAAGGTCTGTATCTGAAACCCTAGGAAGCTCTATATTTTCCAAGAATTTATAGATTTTATCCTTCAAAGGTTTTTGAGGTCTATAAAGATCACTAACATATTCCTGGAAATATATAATTATCTGATCTTGGTTGTTCAGCACTTTATCTTTCATAGATAGACATTATAGCTTTCCTTTTACTATGTTTTTTTAAAAATTGAGGCCAAAAACGTCCCTGCTTTATTACTGTGTCTTAAAAACTTTGCTGCGTTTTTATAAATGGATTCCCGTGTTTCTTCTAGAAAATATAAATCACTATTCTTTTTACAGAAGAAATAGTTTTTCCTGTTTTCTCTATTGGATATTGCTGGAATAGAGCATACAACTTTCTCAGATCATTAGACACCTTCCTGTATTGTGCTGACTGAGTTTTCTTTAATCCAATCACATAAGAATTATCTGATTCCAAAAACATTGGGCTATTATTCTTATATTCTTTGTTAAGATCAGAAAATTCTTCTTATCTTTCATTCAAAAAAAGATTTAAATTTAATTGAATTTGAAAGATAGGAAGGAAAATAAAATGAATTATAGGTATATCTCTTAATTTCATCGATTTCAAACATGACAGGAGTATGATCCAAAATGTTACAGCTTTTAATTTTAAGAACCAGCTGTTCCGATATAAGAAAAAATGTAATCTAGACAATATATTGTGTGACTTGGAAAAACAAGTACATTCCAAATTATTAGGATTCAAAAGTCTCCAAACTTCTACTAGACCTATTGAATTTGCAAAAGTTGTGTAAATCTTTTTTTTATTTTAATTGATATTTTGTATAAGAAATTATCTTCTTCCTTATCTCTAATTTTTCCTATCTAAAAAAGAATCGGGTGTGGCATTAAAGTCACCAGTCAATATTATCTTTTCATTGGGGAATTTATTTAACATTTTAACCATTTTATTCCAGAACCTTTCATTTGGCCCATTAGGACCATAGACATTGTAAATCAGATAATCCCTGTCCCGAACAGCTAGTCTGATCAGCAAGTATCTACCCTCTTTATCTTTAAATATGTGATACATTTTATATGTAAGATTTATATTAAAGAGTATCATTACCCCTCTAGCTCATTTCTTATATGAAGAAAAAAAGTTTCCTTAAACCATGTAGCTTTTTTTTAAAGCTTTATTTTGTTGAAGAGTAAATTCAAGAATACAATTAGACAAAGAAACAACAGGGGCTAAGTACATGAGATTGTGCCCTGATATAATTTGGGTAAACAACAATAGCTTGTGAGAGCGACAGACAAAAAGAACAACATTTTTGTGTGACTCATACCATATTAAATTCTGGTGACTCTTTGATAGTCTGAGGTGTTTATTCTGTTATAAATTCAGAACTCAAAACTTCAAAGGGTTTTTTTCTTTTTTCATATATGCTATAACGAATGTTATCTTATTTTATGCAGCTAGATTAATAACCAAAAAAACAAAACAAGAACTTTGTTGGTAACAACCATTCCTAGAATGGTAACAGAGGTCTAGGAATAGTGGAGGGAATCGGGTAAACGGGAAGGAAGGCGTGGGAGAGGAGGGGAAGAGGAAAAAAAAAATCAACCCCACACGCTCAGAAGGAGGGAGAGGGGGAGAGAATTCAGTAACAAGAGTGAGGAATCCTCATCAGTCAGGGTATAACTCTGTCCAAGGGGACCAGGTCTGGTGGTAGAAGTCTACTTTATCAAGAATTCTGTGTGAGTATAGCTCCATCTGTTTAATGTATTGAATCGTGGTGATGACTTGAGATATGTGGGGCGGATCTTTCTGTTTCCATGCTCTAGCAATCACTAATTTCATGGCCATGAGGAGGTATATGACTAGAGCTTCTCTGGGGTTAGTCAGGTTTGGGGCTTGCATATGTAGTAGGGCAACTTCTGGTTTAGATGGAAGGGCAATGTTTAATGAGTGAAATATTCTAAAGAGTTTCCTCCATAGTGGTTGGATCCTGGGACAAGACCACCACATATGGAGCGAGGTACCCAATTGTCTACAACCTCTCCAACACCAGGGAGGGTGAGTGCCATAAATCTTGTAAAGGGTAGAGGGTGTCAAGTGTCACCTTACTAGGATCTTATACTACAGCTCCCATAGAGTAGCACAATGTAAGAGTTTTTTAGTTAGAGAGATACGTAAATGCCATGTATCGACATTGGCGGTGAAACCTATCTCCTTTTCCCAAGCTCTATGTTGAGCAATTTTATGTAATGTGGTGGGCTTGAGAAGGAGATTGTAGTGGTAAGATAGGGCATGACTCAAACCCTCACCTTGGATCCATTTAGTCTCCCATTTTGAGGGCAATCTTAGGTTTGTCCCGGGGTATCCCCACGACTTTAGCCACGTACGTAGCCTAAATGCTTCAAAATATAGAAAAGAAGGGATTTTAAACTTGGTACAGAACTGTGTTTGTGTGAGCCACTGACTTTGATCATAAAGATCCCTAGCTACTATAAGGGCCAATGATCTCCACACCTGAAGATGAGAGTCTGGGAGGGAATATAGAGCCCCATTCATGGTGAGTATAGGTGAAGGATGGGGAGCTAGATCTGGATTATGTCTGGTCTGACTCAAAAACTTGAGGGCATCTGAGATAATCGGGGTTATGTTAGTTATTTTTTCTCTGTAGTGGGGGGGGAATCCATAGGAGATCAGACAGGATGAGCCCATGCGGGAGCACCGACAGCTCTGCGTCAAACCATCAAGGTTGTTCGTCTGTGAGGCTCCAGCTAAATATATGTGATAGCCTCGCTGCTGTGTAATACAATATGATATTGGGAAGGGCCAATCCTCCGTGTGTACTCGGTCTCTGAAGTGTAGTCCGGGATGTTCTAGGCCTATTTCCTTTCCACACATACATATTAATAAGACTTTGTAACCTGTTTAAGATGGGCCTAGGGGCATTGTATGGGATACATCTAAATAAGTAAGTGAAACCATGTAGCTTTTATCTTTTAATGCTCATCTGAGAGGTGGGTTTCCTGTAAGCATACTATATAAAAATAATCCCCAAATAATTCATAATGACCTTTCATTTCACTGGGGAATTGATACCTTCCACATTCCATGTTGAAATTTTAACCATGTACTACACCTATAATGGGGATGAAGAGAAAGGAGAGGGAGGAAAAAAATCCTATCTGCGTTCAGCATTCTAATTGATCAGCACCTGTTTATATTTACATATAGTATAATACAAACTGCATTCAATACATAACCATGTGAAATGAGCTTGTTGTAGAGAGAACACAATAATTATATACATCCCATGTGTAAAACAAGCAACAAATATATAATATGTGGTATGTTTCACTTTGAACAGATAAGGTTTAAACAACTTAATAAGAAACAACCTCTGGTAAATTTTATGAGAATTATATTTCAGACTAGAATCAATGATTAGCAATATCAAATATAGTTCTTATAAGTTAAATTTTTCTAAATTATGTGTAATATAAATCAAACTAAGTTCAGTACATAACCATGTCAAATGTACTTCTTGTGAAAAAAGTGTCCTTATTCCATATATTTCAAGTGTATAGTGTGCAAACAGTGTATAAAGTGTGTAGTACTTCAACTTACACAACAAATTCAGGCTTAAAAACTGAATAATAATCAACCTGTAGTGGCCTTTATAAAAAGTGTATTTCACACTAAGATCAATAAGCAGCAGTAATAAGCAAGACTTGTGAAGTGAATTCTGTTAAACTCGAAAACTTAATAAAGAACAATCTACAAAGGTTTTTAAATAAAATATGTTTCATAATAACACAAAAAAACACAATTTTGTAAAGTAAGTTAAAAAAATTCCATGCCAACCAAGTAGACAATATGGGGTGTGATTCTTAACAACAACAACAAAATTAAAATATAAGGGGGTAAGAAGACTACTCCCATTCTCTTCCCTCTCAAAAAAAAGGAGAGAGAAAAAGAAACAAAAAAGAAGGGAAAATAAAGGCAAATAAATTTAATTTCCCAGATTCATTATTTTAAAAAGTTTGGGCCTATTCTGGTGTCTCAAATAAATAAAAAGTATTTCCAGACTTAAGCCTCAATTTTGCTGGGTAGAGAAGGGAAAAAATCTGCCCTCTTTAACCAAGCATGAACATATATCAGAAATGTCTCCTCTTAAGAGATGTTTCTGCAGAAAAATGCAGAAAAAGCAAGATTTTAACATTAATACAGTAATACAGCTGTTATTGTTTTCTGTAAGCTCTCAAAAGTTCACTCTATCCTTTAAAGTTCAAAACCTTCGCTATTACAAGCCATGTTTTTCCTTGGTCTTTGTGAAGTGGGATCTATTTCCTTCCCTAGCCTGTAAACTCTTTCTGTAATAAAAATATATTTTTTAATTTTTTTAAAACCCAGAAGATCAGGAAGAGATTTATTCACAAACGGCCAGATTACGAGTTTTTTGTTATGAGCTGTGCGGTGCTACCGAGCAGTTTTTTCTCACTGCTCACTTTCCTACAGTGCTGGTATTACAGGTTTTTACAAACCCGGCATTAACAGGCAAGAAGTGAGCGTAGAGCAAAATTGTGCTCCATACCGCACTTCAATACCAGCGCTGCTTAAGTCAGCGGTGAGCTGGTCGACGTGCTTGTGCACGATTTCCCCATAGACATCAATAGGGAGAGCCGGCTGAGAAAAAGTCTAACACCTGCAAAAAAGCAATGTAAAACTCAGTAACGCAGCCCCATTGATTCCTATGGAGAAACACATTTTATGTTTACACCTAACACCCTAACATGAACCCCGAGTCTAAACACCCCTAATCTTACACTTATTAACCCCTAATCTGCCGCCCCCAACATCGCCGACACCTACATTATATTTATTAACGCCTAATCTGCAGCTCCGGACATCGCCACCACCTACATTATATTTATTAACCCCTTATCTGCTGCCCCCAACATCGCCGACACCTACATTATATTTATTAACCCCTAATCTGCCGCCCCCAATGTCGCCGCAACCTACCTACACTTATTAACCCCTAATCTGCTGCCCCCAACGTCACCGCCACTATATTAAATGTATTAACCCTTAAATCTAAGTCTAACCCTAACACCCCCTAACTTAAATATAATTTAAATAAATCTAAATAAAATTACTATCATTAACTAAATAATTACTATTTAAAACTAAATACTTACCTATAAAATAAACCCTAAGATAGCTACAATCTAACTAATAGTTACATTGTATCTAGCTTAGGGTTTATTTTTATTTTACAGGCAAGTTTGTATTTATTCAAACTAGGTAGAATAGTTATTTATTTTAGCTAGGTAGTTATTAAATAGTTAATAACTATTTAATAACTTTTCTACCTAGTTAAAATAAATACAAACTTGCCTGTAAAATAAAAATAAACCCTAAGCTAGATACAATGTAACTATTAGTTTTACTATTTAGTTTTAAATAGGAATTATTTAGTTAATGATAGTAATTTTTATTAGATTTATTTAAATTATATTTAAGTTAGGGGGTGTTAGGGTTAGACTTAGGTTTAAATGGTTAATAAGTTTAGAATAGTGGCGGCGATGTTGGGGACGGCAGATTAGGGGTTAATAAATGTAGGTATGTGGCGGCGATGTTGGGGGCAGCAGATTAGGGGTTAATAAATATAATGTAGGTTGCGGCGATGTTAGGGGCGGCAGACTAGGGGTTAATAAATATAATATAGGTGGCGGCGATGTTATGGGCGGCAGATTAGGGGTCAATATTATTTAACTAGTGTTTGCGAGGCGGGACTGTGGCAGTTTAGGGGTTAATATATTTATTCTAGTGGCGACGATGTCCGGAGCGGCAGATCAGGGGTTAAAAATGTTATTATAGTGTTGTGATGCGGGAGGGCCTCGGTTTAGGGGTTAATAGGTAGTTTATCAGTGTTAGTGTACTTTTTAGCACTTTAGTTATGAGTTTCATGCTACAGCATTTTAGTGTAAAACTCATAACTACTGATTTAAGAATGCGTTACGGATCTTGTCGGTATAGGGTGTACCGCTCACTTTTTGGCCTCCCAGGACAAACTCGTAATACCAGCGCTATGGAAGTCCCATAGAAAAAAGGGTTTACGAACTTTACGTAAGTCGGTTTGCAGTAAGGCCAAAAAAGGGTGCGGTGCCCCTAAACCTGCAAGACTCGTAATACCAGCGGTAGTGAAAAAGCAGCGTTAGGACCTGTTAACGCTGCTTTTTCAGCTTATTGCAAAACTCGTAATCTAGCCGAAAAACTTTTAGATCTTGAGACTTAAGGAATTCTGGGAAACTAACCAGTTTTAGATTATAGCCAATTAGATTTAATTTGCCTTGAACGGATATTATTTTTCCTGTGGAGACATCCGTTCATCGAAGTAAGAGGTTTGCCATAATAAAGACCCACCAAAATTTATATTATACCCTTGTTATCTTGACTACTTTGGAGGAGTTTAAATGAGGTACCTTTTTCTGAAATGAAATACATACCCCATTTTTTCTAGTGGAACCTGAGCATACATTTTGTATTTATTGTAAAATGTACCCTGGCAGCATCAAATTGAAGGTGGTGATTGCATGTCAATACTGTTTCATCATATTTGCTTGTTGTAAGCTCAATTGCACCTAACAAAAATTATTTAAGTGTTTTTCATTTTTGAACACCATCATATTGTTTTTATGGGCTCACTAGTTCATACTCAGGGGACATATTTACATCATTGTTATGTACTCCCCCCCCCAAGATTTACTATTATGAATATGGAATCCCAAATGGAGATAAATAGAATTCTAGCTAATAGCCAGATACCAGTAAATATTACACAAATATGATTTGCCTATACAGATTAAGATGCTGAGATAATACTAAAAGCTCGCAAGCCTAAAGAAGTGGGTGGGTGAGGCCCCTTTAAATGTGTATTATAGATTTTTAAACCTTAAATATAATAATATGTAATTTAATTACTTTACCTGCAAATGTATACTGCAGTGCCTCTAACACCCCCCCCCCCACACACACACACACACACTCACATTTCCTTCTATATTCTGTATCTATACCACGATAGATATATACTATATCTATTGATGTTTTGGTAGAATGAAAAAGTGCATAGGGATTACCTGCTGGTGCATGCATAGAAGCTGTGATCTCAGTTGAAATACAATGCTTGTGTCTAAACACTGATAAGGGAGGGGGTGGAGTTGGCTGCTCCAGGCAGCTTAGCTATGTAATTAATTTTTCTTATTTTTGAAAATTATTTTAAAATACTTGCCAGCAATTTTTAAACATTTTTTTAATGCAAACTATTTTAATTAATTAGCCCTTTTAGGATATGCACAGATCTAAACCTGTTTTATGTCCCTTTAAGGAAAGTTGACTTTATATTACATGCTAATTACTTAGTTGACTATTATAAAATAAAGATGATTCCTAGGGACATTAAGATAAAAAATTTGCCCACAATAGGGATCAATTGTAGGAAATGGTGCAGCATCTCTAGTAAGTGTTCCTTTGACTGGATACTATAAGTTATTTAGGGGGTCACACGCCTCAAGTCAAAGATCAAATTTGATATATAAAAATTAAAAGGAGCTAAATTGACAATTTTAAGAGAAGACAACAATCAGAACTGGGTAATAAAACTTAAATTACATCTAGATAAATATAAATAGAATTTGAGTAATTTTAAAAACAAAAAAATTACATGCGGCTGAAATATATTGCAGAGAAAAAAATGTGTATCCATGGCTTAGTGGCAAACCTGATGTGTACAGGCGTAGGCATTAGGAAGGTAGATCATGTAGACTTCTCACTACTATCTATTCCAGTGGAGGGGAGAATTGTGATTCTGATATAAGAAAGTTGACAAATTCAAATATGCAGGGGTATAGATTAGGTCTCAAAAGAAACCTCCAGTACTGTCAAAAAAAGGTGTAGAACCCACATTAGATGTAGGTTGCACGGCAAGAAAAGTTTGTCTAGTTCAGACCTAGAGAATGTGGTGATCTTACATGTAGGACCCTTGACACTAGTGAATTATTTTTTTGCATAGGGGTGTTAATTTTCTCCCTACTCCTCAGGTGGATTCCTTTGTGTATTTTGTTGCTATTAGAAGGTTTAAAAGACACTTAAAATTATGTGATTGTTTTCAAAGATAAACCTAATAATGCACGTCATGTTTTTCATAAAAAAAAGTTAATTTGAAGCAGTTAACACTCATCCCATTATCATAAAATTTACATCGTATGTACACAGGAAGTATGACATCTTTGCTAAAAACAAACAAACACTGAACAACAACAAATACAGTTAGTACAAATGAAAACTACGTTCCTTCAAAGAGGATATTGTGAATATGAACTGGATGAAATAAGGTGTTGGACCTCACCCACAGTGATTTGATTAATAAATCCTGGAATAAAGAACAAGTGCAGACTTTTAATTATCTAACCTCATATTCTCCAGTGAGCCTAGAAATTTGGAAAATTCTGGGTAAAAACTGGTTCCTTTAATAAAGTTCAATTTTTACCATTTTTTAAACATTCACCTCTCAAAGTTGTCTAAAGGCGAAGAAAAAGTTTACGCAACCTTCTGGTAAAAAACAAATTTTATAATGGTGTACAGAATTAGTTACCAAGACCTAAGAAAGGATGTTACGAGTGTGGCAACTGTGTGACATGTAAGACAATAATTACAGTATCTATTTTCTATCACTCTCATTCTTCAAGTATTTATCATATCTAACACAGACTTACCTGTACTTCGGAGAATGTGGTATATATATCATCATATGTCCCTGTGAAATTCAATATTGACAAGGCAAACTATGCCCTTTCGGGAGAGACTAGCAAATCATAAAAGTTCCATTAGAGTAGCCCTACATAAGGGGAGGTCAGAACAGCCAGTAGTGAGACACTTTCTTGAACATAAACATACTGCTGCAATGTTGAAGTCCATGCTAATTTATATAGTCCCACGATTAAAGAGAGGTAAGGGGGAATCGTTAGGAAGCGAATCCAAATGGATACACTGGTTTAACACCCTTATGCCGAAGGGACTGAATGCGTACCAGGACTTATCAGTGTCTCAAAATCCATAGGATGTATCTTGGTGCCTCCCACATATAGGCATATGATTGTCCTAATCTCTAGTGTCAAACTTGAGTATGAGCCATATTGGACGAGCACATTGCTTAAGATGGATGTGGGTATTTCAGTTGGAGCATTATATTAAAGTGTGGGGTTTTGTTCTTCCATGTGCTTATAGTTTGTCTTTTTATAAATGTGATTTCTTACTCTACTAGAATATTTTCTATATAACTGTGTATATAATATAGGTACAGAACATGGGGTATATTTATGAAGCAGCGGATGCTGCTTATTCCGCGTGAGCCTTCCGGCTCGCCGGAAATGTAAGTTAAGAAGCAGCGGTCTTAAGAACGCTGCTCCTTAACTTGTCCGCCACCTCTGAGGTGGTGGACAGCAATCATCCCGATCAGATATTATCGGGATGATTGACACACCCTGCTAGCGGCTGATTGGCTGCGAATGTACAGGGCTTACATTGCACAAGCATTTCACTAGAAATGCTTGTGCAATGTTAAATGCCGACAGTGTAGCGATGTCGGGCTACAGCGGATCTTGTCCGTCCGACATTTGTTAAGTCGGCCCCCATATGTTAATTGACATTTTTTTACAGCTATACTTCTTAGCCTGTTTTCTGTTTATCTTCCAATCAAGGTAAGGGTTCCAAAACCACCTTCACTTTACCATGGACTACACTGCTGCCCAATAGGAATATATTATCATTGCAGGATGCCACACCTTCATCAAAGTGTAAGCACTGTTCAAAATAAATTAAAAAACTGCCACCTTCAGTGTACTTCTACTCCATACAATCACACAAAGGCATAAAACTTGGTTTTCTTCTCAAAACATTAAAGATTAATGGCAAATCCAGTTAAAAACAAGCAATGATGGGGATACCGGAGTGGGGATACTGGAGGTTTAACGGATATGCTTATAGTGTAGACACCACACTTGTTTACTGCATAACTGAAATCAGACACATATATGCCCTAATGATTACATTTAGTTGCTATCCAATATACTATTAACCCTTAGTGGGCTTTTGAATGGCTCAAAAAATCAAAGCACGTTTAGCAAATTCAAAATATATACATATTTACAAATAGTTCATACATTTTATATTGTTTAAACATGACATTGAAACCAAAAAAATATATACAGGGACATATTTTTTAAATAAAAAGATTAATATCAGTTTCCATATTTATACCATTGAGTTTCTGGTGACCAATGTAAAAATCCTTTGCACTTCTTTCTTTTCTAAAATACATTCCCTATCACCTCTTCTTCTAGCAATAGGAATACATTTGTACCCGTTGGTAGAAGAGGCGGTGATAGGGAATGTATTTTAAATTGTTTGATGATCTGGCTTTATAATCAAGTTGTAAGGATTAAGGGTTATAATAAGCAAGCTGTATTTCCACAATATATTGCCTAGCAATGACTACAGCAGTCACAGTGCTGATGATGTCACACGCAGACCGGTTTCCATAGAAACTGCTAGATTACGAGTTCACTAACTGTTGTGCTTGAGCGAAAAGGGGTTTATTACGGCTGTTTGAGAGCATCAGCTTTTTTGCTTGTATTACAAGTTGAAAGTAGACACAATCGCTTGAGCGCAATTGAAGTTATCGTGCCTTGGGTTATCGCAACCTCAGAGCTCTGGTTAACTATTTTGTGAAACAAAAAAGTTTTAAATAAAACCATAAAAATATGTTACAAAGTACACTTGCACTCATAATTTCACCATCTAAAAAAAATTTGTTTTAAAAAAAGTTGTAAGGGTTCAAAGATGTGAGGTCTCAGATGTTAGAAAAAGAGAAGGATGCAAGCGCTTTAACATTGAAATACATACATATACATGTCTAAAGATGTATATGTAAATCTATATATATATAAATATATATATATATATATATAAAAAAAATATATATATTTATGTATTTATATGTGTATATATGTATTTACAGACATATATACACATATAAACACATAAATATATATGTATACATATATATATATATATATATATATATATATATATATATATATATACATATACATATACATACGCATTGGAGCCCTTTGCAGTTAAGATGAAACCATGTAAATACAATTTTTTTCATGTCAGATTAGCACATTTGAGAAGGGTTTGCGCGAGTAGGGTGTTTTTTTGTTTTTTTTTCTACTTTTTTCCTCTATTGACTTTTAGACGGGGATATGTTATCACATACATGATATTCTAACTTCAGCTTTTTAAGTGTGTCAAATTAGCGCACAAGCAAAAGCAGATTACTTTCAACTCATAATACGAGCGCAACCTGAAGCGTGTAAAAAGCTTACTTCTACACAGTTAACAATCGAGCAGGGGCATTAAATAGTGCTCCACTTGTAATCTAGCCCTAAATGTATTATTTTGCATTTCAATTAAATAACTGGTAAACATCCTCTTGGGTTCTTGATTATGTTTACCTTAAAGTCTTTGCTGGGGTAAAAATCCTGCAGGATTAATTCCAGCCTCTCTAATGGTGGCAGTGAAAAACAGGAATTTAAGAGTTGTCATACTGTAAACTGTGAAATAGCTACATAATGAGAATGTTCTAAACAGAACAAGGTTTGTCATTCCTGACTATTTATTAATGTATTAAGAGGTTCTAGACATTGTAAATTGTCAAAATTAAAAACACTATTTTGGGTATTTCTGTTTACCATAAGAACCTGTGCAAACAATCTTGGTTGCCAGTAAGCAAGGTGAATGGCAAGCAGTTGAAACACAGTGAGCTAGATTACGAATGAAGCGGTAATTACCATTACCACTCACACGCTAACACCGCTTGTCTTCTGCTCTTTGAGTGAATCATGTAATGCTCGTATTATAAGTTGAAAGTAAATATTTTTCACTTGAGTGTTAACCTGACTCATGAAAATAGCAGAAGTTAGTATATCATGATCATGTTAACGTACTCTCACATTGACTTCAAAGGAGAGAGAGAAGTGGAAAAAACCTAAAACCCATACTGGCACGCTAACAGGAATCACCATAAGCCCCTTACTCTAATAAAATACTCACACAGGACAAGTTGCATAAATTAGCTATATATATATATATATAGACATACATTTTCAAACATTTAATTAAATTGGTGTAGACCCTTGAGCACAATTATTTAAACTGAAAAAACTCACAGAGAGCTGCTGCTACTCTAATAACCTCTAAACCACCACATAGCCCATTATAATGTCCCATCAAAACTATTAACCCCTAAACTGCCACATCCCCACCTGGCAAATAACCCTTTTACACTATTAACCCTGTGACCTATACCGGCTACCCTGATTGGATAGATCTGCCAAAGGGTCCTGCTTCCTCCCCGGAGCCTGCAGCTGTATAGCTGGAATGTGTAGCTATAGAGTGGGGAGAAGTGATTATAGCCAGAACCCACCCAAATAACCAGACATGACCAGTATTCAGGTGAAACAAGAACTGCTTTATTGTAAAACACACTCTGCTTATATACACACAAAAGGATCTTATCTGACCCCTAGACCTCCCACCATTCCGGCCCTTCCAGACAGTCTGGTGCCTCCATAGAAGCCACAGTCCCATTGAGCCCCCACAGTACCTATGTCACAGTTTCTGGGTGGGAGCGGCAGCACGTCCAGGGTGTCATTGGAAAGCTCTTTGTCCCCAGATGCCACCGTCCGAAAAGCGGCATGATCCGTTACTGGGAATAGGAGTAGCAGCCTAGTAAAGATATGGAGGTGTGGGTTTCCAAAACCTCCGGTTCCCAAGGGAGCACCCTTCCAGCAATCACCCTACCTCTTGTCCTCCCTAGGAGCTACCAATCCCCAAAAGAGTGGAGCTCTGGGGCAAGGGGCCGCTGGAGTAACCTGGGGTAAAGGTTAGCGGGTATCCAGTGTGATGCGGCCGACCGGCAGTTCCAGGAGCCCGGCCAGCCTGAGAGGGTTTAGGCGGTCAGAGATCAGCTCTTCTGTGAGGCTGTACAAACCACAAAACAAGCAATAGGAAGTGTCTGGGAGATCCCATAAGCCAGGAATAGGTATCCGTGACAAACCCCTAAACTGCCACACCCCCACAACACATAGTAACCTTCTATACAATTAACCTCTAAACCACCCTCACACTGCAAAGTAACCCATTAACATCTAAACCCCCTAACACCCTCTAAGTTACTCCAAAACAAAATAACCTTATCTTTAAAAATAAACTAACTGCCTTTAAAAAAAAAAACTTACTAAAATGAATAAAAAAAACCTGATAAGTAAAAAAAATTAATTACCTTTACAAAAAATAACTAAAATTACTTAAAAAATAAAAACCTACCATTACTTAAAAAAAAAATATTAATAAAAAAATAAAAAAACTAACATTACATCCCCATCTATGGAGAGCTCATAACCTCCCGTTGTGTGCCGGGTTGCTGCACCTTGACTCGAGCCATTAGACAACATGCTGAGTCCTCTCTGTTTGAAATCCGCGAAGTGAGAGGAATTTAGTTAGAAGAGAAGTTAGCAAACCAGACCAGTCTCCCACGCTACAGAACAAATGAAGAGGGGCTTGGTGCCGAAGATCAAAATGTGTGATGCTATCTGTTATGAAACATGGAACATATGCCCCATTACAGTTAAAATAGCCACAAGTCTTTAGCAGATGGAATATCCTGGGCATTTAGCCTCCCTACAAACAATTTTGATTTATCTCCAGCTATTTACTCAAGACAGGACTATTCACAAAGATAGGAGTGAGCTGAATCAAATAAACTTTGATATAAAATAACTGCAAAGTTGCCGGTTCCTAAACTGCACCGGACCTAATGATGATAATGATATTCAGTTTTAGTTTGGTATTGAAACTACATTCACCATCACCAATATAACTAGGTTCTTCTCAATGTTGTAGTACAATAGTGTTATATTCATATTTAACTATATTCACAATGTTTATTTATTGGTGGGCACATTTATTTTAATGGGGATTCCGCTTAGACTTACGGCTAGATTTAGAGTTTTGTCGGTAACGACCCGCGTAGCTAACGCTGGCTTTTTTCTGGCCGCACCTTTTAAATACCTCTGGTATTGAGAGTTCACAGAATGGCTGCGTTAGGCTCCAAAAAAGGAGCGTAGAGCATATTTAACGCAACTTCAACTC
Source organism: Bombina bombina (assembly GCF_027579735.1). Classification (NCBI taxonomy): domain Eukaryota; kingdom Metazoa; phylum Chordata; class Amphibia; order Anura; family Bombinatoridae; genus Bombina; species Bombina bombina. Next base: position 323,324,574 of record NC_069502.1, on the reverse strand, counting down.
TCGATACCAGAGTTGCTTACGGACGCGGCCAGCTTCAAAAACGTGCTCGTGCACGATTCCCCCATAGAAAACAATGGGGCTGTTTGAGCTGAAAAAAAACCTAACACCTGCAAAAAAGCCGCGTTCAGCTCCTAACGCAGCCCCATTGTTTGCTATGGGGAAACACTTCCTACGTCTGCACCTAACACTCTAACATGTACCCCGAGTCTAACACCCCTAACCTTACACTTATTAACCCCTAATCTGCCGCCCCTGCTATCGCTGACCCCTGCATATTTTTTTAACCCCTAATCTGCCGCTCCATAAACCGCCGCTACTTACATTATCCCTATGTACCCCTAATCTGCTGCCCATAACACCGCCGACCCCTATATTATATTTATTAACCCCTAATCTGCCCCCCACAACATCGCCTCCACCTGCCTACACTTATTAACCCCTAATCTGCCGAGCGGACCGCACCGCTATTATAATAAAGTTATTAACCCCTAATCCACCTCACTCCCGCCTCAATAACTCTATAATAAATAGTATTAACCCCTAATCTGCCCTCCCTAACATCGCCGACACCTAACTTCAAACATTAACCCCTAATCTGCCGACTGGAGCTCACCGCTATTCTAATAAATGTATTAACCCCTAAAGCTAAGTCTAACCCTAACACTAACACCCCCCTAAATTAAATATAATTTAAATCTAACGAAATAAATTAACTCTTATTAAATAAATTATTCCTATTTAAAGCTAAATACTTACCTGTAAAATAAATCCTAATATAGCTACAATATAAATTATAATTATATTATAGCTATTTTAGGATTTATATTTATTTTACAGGTAACTTTGTATTTATTTTCAAAGAGAAAGAGAGAGGCGCCTCATGGGACAGTATCGTAACAACCAGAGAAGGCAAACAATGAGGCAGCCCGTGATGGGGTATACTCACAAGGATAGCGGCATATGAGAATGCCTAGTAGAGCGGGACGGGACTTTAGGTCGCCCGACAGACATACACAGCAGTGCGTGGAGACGTCAGGTCACGGGGTCCGTTCAGCCAATCAGCGGCCAAAGAGAATCAGCATCAGACGTCAAAGCTGTTCCGGGAGTAGCCAATGCTAGGCTTGTCTGCCAGGTCTGCTGACTATGCAAAAGCTCTCGTCTAATGACAGTCTTCAATGATTCCAGTGGTACCTGCCCGCTCAGAATCTGCTTCTGCAAAAAAGGTCAAGAAGAAGTAAGAATTCAGTTTTGATTCAGCTCTGCACCAAGGAACTGCAGGAGGAGGACATAACTCTATGCGCCTCAAGTACAAAAAATAAAAAAGAACTAAGTTACAAAAAATAAAAAAATATTTACAAACATTAGAAAAAAATTACAACAATTTTAAACTAATTACACCTACTCTAAGCCCCCTAATAAAATAACAAAGACCCCCAAAATAAAAAAATGCCCTACCCTATTCTAAATTACAAAAGTTCAAAGCTCTTTTACCTTACCAGCCCTGAACAGGGCCCTTTGCCGGGCATGCCCCAAAGAATTCAGCTCTTTTGCCTGTAAAAAAAAACACATACAATACCCCCCCCCAACATTACAACCCACCACCCACATACCCCTAATATAACCCAAACCCCCCTTAAATAAACCTAACACTAAGCCCCTGAAGATTTTCCTGCCTTATCTTCACCATACCAGGTTCACCGATCGATCCAGAAGAGCTAGTCCGATGTCTTGATCCAAGCCCAAGCGGGGGGCTGAAGATGTCCATGATCCTGCTGAAGTCTTCATCTAAGGGGGAGCTGAAGAGGCCCATGATCCGGCTGAAGTCTTCATCCAAGCAGGAGCTGAAGAGGCCCATGATCTGGCTGAAGCCTTCTATCAACGGCATCTTCAATCTTCTTTCTTCAGGATCCGTGTTCATCCCGCCGATGCGGAACATCCATCTTCACCGACGACTTCCCGTCGAATGACGGTTCCTTTAAGGGACGTCATCCAAGATGCCTTCCCTCGAATTCTGATTGGCTGATAGGATTCTATCAGCCAATTGGAATTAAGGTAGGAAAATTTTGATTGGCTGATGGAATCAGCCAATCAGAATCAAGTTCAATCCGATTGGCTGATCCGATCAGCGAATCAGATTGAGCTCGCATTCTATTGGCTGTTCCGATCAGCCAATAGAATGTGAGCTCAATCTGATTGGCTGATCGGATCAGCCAATCGGATTGAACTTGATTCTGATTGGCTGATTCCATCAGCCAATCAGAATTTTCCTACCTTAATTCCGATTGGCTGATAGAATCCTATCAGCCAATCGGAATTCAAGGGACGCCATCTTGGATGACGTCCCTTAAAGGAACCGTCATTCGTTGGGAAGTCGTCGGTGAAGATGGATGTTCCGTGTCGGCGGGATGAACACGGATCCTGAAGAAAGAAGATTGAAGATGCCGTTGATAGAAGACTTCAGCCGGATCATGGACCTCTTCAGCTCCTGCTTGGATGAAGACTTCAGCCTGATCATGGACCTCTTCAGCTCCCGCTTGGATGAAGACTTCAGTGGGATCATGGACATCTTCAGCCCCCCGCTTGGGCTTGGATCAAGACATCGGAGGAGCTCTTCTGGATCGATCGGTGAACCTGGTATGGTGAAGATAAGGTAGGAAGATCTTCAGGGGCTTAGTGTTCGGTTTATTTAAGGGGGGTTTGGGTTAGATTAGGGGTATGTGGGTGGTGGGTTGTAATGGGGGGGGGGGTATTGTATGTGTTTTTTTTACAGGCAAAAGAGCTGAATTCTTTGGGGCATGCCCCGCAAAGGGCCCTGTTCAGGGCTGGTAAGGTAAAAGAGCTTTGAACTTTTGTAATTTAGAATAGGGTAGGGCATTTTTTATTTTGGGGGTCTTTGTTATTTTATTAGGGGGCTTAGAGTAGGTGTAATTAGTTTAAAATTGTTGTAATTTTTTTTCTAATGTTTGTAAATATTTTTTTATTTTTTGTAACTTAGTTCTTTTTTATTTTTTGTACTTGAGTTAGTTTATTTAATTGTATTTATTTGTAGGAATTGTATTTAATTTATTTATTAATAGTGTAGTGTTAGGTTTAATTGTAGATAATTGTAGGTATTTTATTTAATTAATTTATTGATAGTGTAGTGTTAGGTTTAATTGTAACTTAGGTTAGGATTTATTTTACAGGTAATTTTGTAATTATTTTAACTATTTTAGCTATTAAATAGTTCTTAACTATTTAATAGCTATTGTACCTGGTTAAAATAAATACAAAGTTACCTGTAAAATAAATATAAATCCTAAAATAGCTATAATATAATTATAATTTATATTGTAGCTATATTAGGGTTTATTTTACAGGTAAGTATTTAGCTTTAAATAGGAATAATTTATTTAATAAGAGTTAATTTATTTAGTTAGATTTAAATTATATTTAACTTAGGGGGGTGTTAGTGTTAGGGTTAGACTTAGCTTTAGGGGTTAATCCATTTATTACAGTAGCGGCGAGATTCGGTCGGCAGATTAGGGGTTAATAATTGAAGTTAGGTGTCGGCGATATTAGGGAGGGCAGATTAGGGGTTAATACTATTTATTATAGGGTTATTGAGCCGGGAGTGAGGCGGATTAGGGGTTAATAACTTTATTATAGTAGCGGTGAGATCCGCTTGGCAGATTAGGGGTTAATAAGTGTAGGCAGGTGGAGGTGACGTTGAGGGGGGCAGATTAGGGGTTAATAAATATAATATAGGGGTCGGCGGTGTTAGGGGCAGCAGATTAGGGGTACATAGCTATAATGTAGGTGGCGGCTCTTTGCGGTCGGCAGATTAGGGGTTAATTATTGTAGGTAGCTGGCGGCGATGTTGTGGGGGGCAGGTTAGGGGTTAATAAATATAATATAGGGGTCGGCGGTGTTAGGGGCAGCAGATTAGGGGTACATAAGTATAATGTAGGTGGCGGTCGGCAGATTAGGGGTTAAAAAAATTTAATCGAGTGGCGGCGATGTGGGGGGACCTTGGTTTAGGGGTACATAGGTAGTTTATGGGTGTTAGTGTACTTTAGAACACAGTAGTTAAGAGCTTTATAAACCGGCGTTAGCCCAGAAAGCTCTTAACTACTGACTTTTTTCTGCGGCTGGAGTTTTGTCGTTAGAATTCTAACGCTCACTTCAGCCACGACTCTAAATACCGGAGTTAGAAAGATCCCATTGAAAAGATAGGATACGCAATTGAGGTAATGGGATCTGCGGTATGGAAAAGTCGCGGCTGAAAAGTGAGCGTTAGACCCTTTCCTGACTGACTCAAAATACCGGCGGCAGCCTAAAACCAGCGTTAGGAGCCTATAACGCTGGTTTTCACGGCTACCGCCAAACTCTAAATCTAGGCCTTAGTATTTAGACAATACTGGTATAAACTATAAGTCGAGAACCTTACAAGCTCCTTTTGCTAGCAGATAGTATAACGGGTTGTGGTAAGGTGAATCAAACTATTATACTTTGCAAGCCCATATAGATACAAGCACATGAAGACCCTTACTTATGCATCAGTAATTAATGCCCCTCCAACTCACTTTTGAAACTACCAGGTAATACGTAAACTACAACAGCCCTGTAAGTTAACCTCAATAACATTATATATAAAATATATACTTTTCATCTCGTCCTAGAACCATACTTGTGGCTCGCATATTCCCCTAACTACACTATCATATTTCATACAGTCGCCTATCCTCTTATGTAGCACAAAACTACATAACCTTATCTATTTTTATCACATTACAATATGTGAGATTTCATATACTCCTTACATATTTTGGAAGCCCACATCTGTGTTATACCTGCTCACCCACAAGACACAGGCTCTTATCCTAGTCTATAATTGTCAATTCGCTAATTCTTAACATCTGTTTTACTAGGTATCACTGAGTAACAAATGTTCTGTTTTAATAAAGCATTGTGCCTCTCATATGCCACTATCCTATGTATCCTAGTTTAAAGTATCACCCTACTAGGCAGCTTATTGCTATATACATTTATCTTTGTTTATATATTTACTTTTCTTTTTGATGGTTGGGAATTTTTGATAATCACTCCCACATTTGGGGACATACTTCACATTCAGATCCTGGCTAGCAATTGAATCTATCTCACAGCCTTGATTATGTTTAACTGGTATGAGAAGTGTTGCTCTCACTGTGGGTAGAGGTATCTTAGTTCATGTTAGTACATGTTACAGTCATACATTATTACCTGTATTAACATATCATTAGCACTATTGCAGTAAAAAATTTTTAGCTAAAAGTTTAATGAAAATTCTATTGCACACGGCTGCTAGGTCATTGTTTCAGTGAGATTCATCCTGACTGTTCATTAGCGTATTGAGAGTAGGGGCATATAGGAGCGTTTAGGCTCCTATATTGGTCAACTGTTCCAGGAGGTGTGTACCAAGGGACCAATCATTGTGCAGCAATGGTTTTAAAGATTTGTTTCAGATAAATGATTTTAAGGGTCTAAGAGCACGGTGTGTTAGCCGATACGCGTCAGCCTATCTATTCATACTGCCATCTCACTTTGCTATACCTCAGTTTTTACCCAGGGGATTTGTTATACACCGTTGTTTTAAAGGAATTTGCCAATAAAGGTTTTTTCTTCTTATGAAACTCGGTGCTCCTGATATTCTTTTAGCTTATTCAGATAAAGAGGTACTACAAAAATCCTGATAAATATAATTAAAACCTAAGGTATCAATTTGGTTTACCATTCTTGCACTAGTAAAGGATATTATAATACTTTTCACATGTTATGAACTTTTTGTATAAGCTCATCTAACCAATTCTTGGGTTATTCTCTGGAGTGTTATCTTGGAATTTAGATGCGTTGTCTCAAAGAAAACTGGTGTATTTTCTTATCTTTCATTTTATACAGAAGATTGTCTTTATGATGTAGAGATGGTATTCCTGATGTCATTATAAGATTGTTGCATTACTAAATACATTAAATAAAAAACTTTGATTTAAAAAATATATATATATGTATCCTTTTGTATGGCTTTGCCATACAAAAGTGAAGGTCCGTAGGCATCCGAATCCAGTTCCAGGAGTAAAGGCGGAAATAGACCCCAGATGCAGTACCCGGAACAAGAGCCAATCACAGAAGACGGTGGACGCACACACCCAGAGTGGTGACGTCATCTCGAAGTAATGGACAATCGAAGAGAGTAAGGAAGAAGATGGACGGAGGGTCACGGCAAAGTGGGTGAGTGAACCGAGGCAGGATAACATTCATCAGCGGTTCATTAAGCAATAAGTTTGTTACTGTAATGATACAGTTTTTGCATGGTTTTCCCACATCAGCCGATTAATTCATTATATGACCCGTGGTGACTGTCTCAGCATTTGGCCATTTTGTTTAATCAGAGAAGGAGAAGGGAGATTGTTGGTTGTCTCACTTTAAGTTGCTAAACAAATATTGGGAAAAGAAATAATAACTTTTATATACAACTTTTTACATCCAATGGACTTGGCACTTTAGAAAGAGAATTAAGTGTATAGAAATTCGTGAGAAGTCCCATACTAACTGATTCCATTACACATTGAACTTTTGTATTAGTTTACTACAGTGCTTACGGCTAGGCACTTGGAATCAGTTTTAGGAAGTGTGTGGGGAGCAGGTTTTACAAAGACATAAGAAATGGACAGCAGCCAGCAGCAACAGTTTTTTGCTTTAATGCCTACAGCAGCCAGAAACACCAATACCATTGACTGTGATATGATTTTCTCCAATGATAAAGGGATACTAACACTAAGTAGTCTCTTTGTGTTATGTTTTCTGTCAGGTCTTTTGCAATTTATGAATAAAGTTCAGACAATGATATGAACTAAATGTTGTATTTGTAGCTATTTAAATAATCCAAAACTCTTATTGTCAGAAGAGCAAGGAAAGGGATTAAATAGCGTATTTAATCCAAATTAACAGGCAAAATAATAAAAGCACAACTCACAGTTAACTTTCACTGTAGTTGTAAAATAGCTCTTCTTAAATAAATACAAGCTTTAAATGGTGCTGCAGAGAAGGCAGTAAGTGGTTAAATTGTAGTTAGTATGCAAAGTTAATAAATCTCAAATTTAAGCAGAGATGAAGTCTGATTATGCGAACAGAGTTGTTCCGGTATTTGTATAAGCAAAGTCTTTATGTGGAGTTAAGCAAACATGCAATAGAGTATTAATCAAGGCTTTTGATACTTGCGGTTTGTAGATAACTCCTCCGGTTCTTAGTTTTAGAGAGGTGATAAATCCTTTAAGTTTCTCTGTTGAAACCAACTGTTTGCTGTTAGTATTCCTTGAAGCTGTGTAGGAAGCAGGGTTAAAGGCTGTAGATGCAGTAGCTTGTGTAAACAGGTTGGCGTCTGAACGCTGTCTGCATATGCTGAGCTGGTGTCGGCTTGAATGACGTCACAGAGTTGCTATTCAGGAGCGGAGAGCAGTTTGTAAGCTGAGAGGTGAGAGTTCAGAATACAGATCTTCTTGATATGTTAAAGTCCTTAGAATATGCGAAGCAATGTTAATTGAAACAAAGTCTCAATGAGGATAAATGTTGAGACAGTTGAAGTGACTTATTTAATCACTAAAGGCTGGATAACAGGATAACAGTGGAGAGTCCTAACAACTAACTTTCCCTGTTACACTAAAATAATCAAGCAAGCAAATAGGGATCAGATGGTCCTTTTAAGGGTTGTGGAAAGGGAGGTGTCAGAAGGATTTAAAGAGAAAGGAGATCATAACAGATCCCCCCGTTCAAGATCGCATCACAGGGAGTCCTGGACCAGGCTTCAGGGGATGTCGAGAATGAAACGCAGCCAATAGACGTGGAGCATTCACATCAGACACAGGAACCCACGAATCCTCAGATGAAGCGTAACCCTTCCAGTGTACCAGATATTCAAGGATTCGATTACGAACTCTAGAATCCAGAATACGACCAATTTCATACTCATCCTCTGCTTCTATTAATGAAGTACTGTCAGGAACATCAGCGTCCAGAGAACCTGCATCCCCCTTAAATGGTTTCAAAAGAGAGACGTGGAAAGATGGGTGGATGGCTAGAGAGGTAGGTAACTTCAAAACAACAGCATTCTCATTTATGACCCTTGTGATAGGGAAGGGACCAAGGAACTGGGATGCTAGTTTCTTGCAGGGGACCTTCAATTTGATATTTTTGGTTGACAACCAAACCAAATCCCCCACTTTATACGAGGGTGGCAAAGCATGCTTCCTGTTATAGTAGATCTTTTGGGTCTCCTTTGCATTCTGTAGATGTTTTTGTATGGTAACAAAGTTGTCTCTCAATTTAATTGAGTAGTCCAGAGCTGAAGGAGAATTCGAACTGAAACCCATCTTCGGGAAACTAGATGGATGATACCCATAGGTGGCATAAAAGGGGGAGAAACCAGTTGAACTGTTGACTGAGTTATTGTAGGCAAATTCTGCCATCGAGAGCCAATCTGCCCAATCATCTTGTTGTGTAGAGATGTAACACCGGAGATATTGTTCGAGAGTTTGATTAAGTCTCTCAGTCAACCCATTTGTCTGGGGATGAAATGCCGTGGAATATTTAGGAGAGATCTTTAATTGAATGCATAAATTTCTCCAGAATTTTGAAGTAAATTGTGATCCTCGATCACTTACTATGGAAGTAGGTAGTCCATGAAGTTTTACGATATGAGAGAGGAATAACTTAGCAGTAGTTGGAGCAGATGGTGTTTGTTTTAGGGGTATAAAGTGAGCCAATTTGGTCAAGTGGTCTACGACCACCAAAATGGCTGTGTAACCATTTGATGGAGGAAGTTCCACTATGAAATCCATACCGACGATTGACCATGGCCTATCGGGTATGGGTAGTGGGCTAAGTAACCCGAATGGTTTATAGTGAACCTTCTTTTTCATGGAACAAATCCGACAATGAGATATGTATAATAGAAGATCTTCTTTTAATCTAGGCCACCAAAAGTATCGTTTTATTAGATCATAAGTTTTATTTATTCCTGGGTGCCCAGAAAGGGGTGAATCATGATACTGCTGCATAATCTGTTTTCTTAAATCAGTTGGTATATATATTAAATTATTAAAAGTGAAGAGTCCAGTTTCAGGATCTTTATGACATACTTCAGGAATAGAAAGATCCTTTTGTTGACTTGATAAAATTTCAGTCTGAAGAGTAGATATTATTCCGAGGATTTTATGTGGAGGAATAATACTAAGTTTCTCTTCTTCTTCTGTTGGAGCTTGAAGAGATCTGGAGAGAGCATCTGCTTTTGTATTGTTTTTTCCGGGTCTGTATTGTAAGAGAAAATTAAAACGGTCCAAAAAGAGAGCCCATCGTACTTGACGAGATGATAATGTCTTATTTCTTTTTAGATATTGAAGATTACGATGGTCTGTGTAAATTGTAAATGGAGTTGAGGTGCCTTCTAAAAGATGACGCCAATGCTCCAATGATGATTTAATTGCCAATAGCTCCTTATCGCCTATTGAGTAATTCTTTTCAGCTGAATTTAATAGCCTGGAATGGAATGCCACAGGATGTAACTCTTTTGATTCTTCATCTTGTTGAGATAGTATAGCCCCTATTGCTACATTAGAAGCATCCACCTCCAATGTAAAAGACCGAGTAGGGTCAGGTAATCTTAAAATAGGAGCATTGATGAACTTCTCCTTTAGGAGTTGAAGAGCATTTTCTGCGTCTTCATCCCATTTGAACTTTTGTTTACCTGTTAGTCTAGTTAGAGGTTGTACTATAGCTGAGTAATCTGATATAAATTTCCTATAAAAGTTAGAGAATCCTAAAAATCTCTGTAGAGATTTAGTAGTATGAGGAGTTGGCCAATGAAGGATTGCATTGACTTTTTCCGGATCCATTGATATCCCAGATGGTGTGATTATATAGCCAAGAAATTTTATGGTGTGTTTATGGAATTCACATTTTTCCATTTTTGCATATAGGTGATGTTCACGTAAGGTTGAAAGGACCCATCGAACATGCCTCACATGTTCCTTGATATCCCGTGAATAGATGAGAATATCATCGAGATACACTACCACACAGACGTCCATGAGGTCTTTGAATATTTCGTTAATGAAATATTGAAACGTTGCGGGTGCGTTAGTTAAACCAAATGGCATAACATTATATTGGTATAAGCCATACCTTGTCTTGAAAGCAGTTTTCCATTCATGACCTGATTTTATGCGGATGAGATTATAAGCACCCTTAAGGTCGAGTTTGGTAAAGATATTGGCACCATTCAATCTTTCAAGTAATTCTGGTATCAGTGGTAATGGGTAACGATTTTTGATAGTGACTGCATTTAATGCTCGATAATCAATAATAGGACGTAAAGTCCCGTCCTTATTTGTTACAAAAAATATGGCTGAAGCTGTTGGAGATGATGAGGGTGATATAAAACCTTTGCGTAAATTTTCATCGAGGTATTCTCGAAGGTGTTGTAATTCCTTTTGTGAAAGTGGAAAAATACGGTTTGTAGGTAATACCGCCCCGGGTTTCGTGTCAATCGGACAATCAAACTCTCTGTGTGGAGGTAATACTTCAGCTTTTTTGAGGTTAAAAACGTCTGAGAAATCCTTATACTCATTTGGAAGAAGGAGGTCTAAATGATTAATGGTTATATATGGGTGACAAGTATCAGTACAGAATTTAGAATTAAAAATGATCTGATTGGTAGACCAGTTTATGGTGGGATTATGTTTTTTAAGCCAGGGATACCCGAGTATAACTGGGTGAACTGAACTAGGGATGATGTCATATGTAATGTATTCCTTGTGTCCAGTGTTGGTGATAGTGAGTAAGGGTATGGTCTGGTGTGTAATTGGACCTTTGAGGAAATGTGACCCATCAACAACACGCACAAACAACGGAGTGGTTTTTTGCACACAAGGAATTTTATTAAGTGACACCAATGCTTGATCAATAAATGTTCCATAAGCCCCGGAATCAATTATGGCCACTTCCTGGAACTGATGTTGATCCCACTGTAACGACAAATTTAATGAGAGATGAGTATACTCTTTGATGGGAGGTTTAATAGTCATAAGTAATATCTTACCCTTCTTTGGACGATTAAGTTGAGGACAGGTTGATACATCGTGGTCTTTATTTGCACAGTACATGCATAATCTTCCTATACGTCTTCTCAGTTTTTCTTCACTGGTCAGAGGTCCCCTAATAACTCCTATCTCCATAGGAACAGATGAACTGGTAGACCTTTCAGGGGTTGAGGGATAATGTTTTCTCAAACTTGAATCACTATGTACTCTCTCTTGTTTTCTCTCTCTGTAACGGCGATCCATTGTTATGCATAATTTAAATAAACCTTCTAAAGTATCAGGGAAATCCACCTTTGAGAGATCATCCTTTAGATGCTCAGAGAGTCCCAAACGGAACTGATTTTTTAGACTGACTGAATTCCATTCAGAATCCGTTGCCCAAAGTTGAAATTCAGCAATGTAATCTTCTACAGCCCGTTTACCTTGTTTTAGGGAGCGTAAAGTGTTCTCGGCTGTCTGTTGTTTGTGTATGTCTTCATACAATACTGCCATGTTTTGGAAAAAAGTATCCAGGGAGTTTAACATAGGATCGTCAGATTCAAAAAATCTATCCGCCCAAGCTCTAGGCTCTCCAGATAGAAATGAGATAGCGGTACATACCTTAACTTTATCATTTCGGTATGTACGTGGCTTCAAAGAAAACATTAGCATACAAGCATTTTTAAATTCTCTGAATTTAGAGCGGTCACCAGAGAAAGTGGCTGGGGGGTTAACTTGTGGTTCAGGAAACTCCGTTGTCTTTTGAGTGAGAAAGTCATTAATAATCCTCCTGAGAGTGTTTTTCTCATTTTGCAGTGCAGTCATTCCCTGAGCTAATAAGTCAACCTTTTGATTTAGAGAGGTTATTTGATTACTCATCTCAACTGGATCCATATTTAGTTACAGTTGAGACTATTTTACAGGCTTGATTATTCTGTTATGTTTTCTGTCAGGTCTTTTGCAATTTATGAATAAAGTTCAGACAATGATATGAACTAAATGTTGTATTTGTAGCTATTTAAATAATCCAAAACTCTTATTGTCAGAAGAGCAAGGAAAGGGATTAAATAGCGTATTTAATCCAAATTAACAGGCAAAATAATAAAAGCACAACTCACAGTTAACTTTCACTGTAGTTGTAAAATAGCTCTTCTTAAATAAATACAAGCTTTAAATGGTGCTGCAGAGAAGGCAGTAAGTGGTTAAATTGTAGTTAGTATGCAAAGTTAATAAATCTCAAATTTAAGCAGAGATGAAGTCTGATTATGCGAACAGAGTTGTTCCGGTATTTGTATAAGCAAAGTCTTTATGTGGAGTTAAGCAAACATGCAATAGAGTATTAATCAAGGCTTTTGATACTTGCGGTTTGTAGATAACTCCTCCGGTTCTTAGTTTTAGAGAGGTGATAAATCCTTTAAGTTTCTCTGTTGAAACCAACTGTTTGCTGTTAGTATTCCTTGAAGCTGTGTAGGAAGCAGGGTTAAAGGCTGTAGATGCAGTAGCTTGTGTAAACAGGTTGGCGTCTGAACGCTGTCTGCATATGCTGAGCTGGTGTCGGCTTGAATGACGTCACAGAGTTGCTATTCAGGAGCGGAGAGCAGTTTGTAAGCTGAGAGGTGAGAGTTCAGAATACAGATCTTCTTGATATGTTAAAGTCCTTAGAATATGCGAAGCAATGTTAATTGAAACAAAGTCTCAATGAGGATAAATGTTGAGACAGTTGAAGTGACTTATTTAATCACTAAAGGCTGGATAACAGGATAACAGTGGAGAGTCCTAACAACTAACTTTCCCTGTTACACTAAAATAATCAAGCAAGCAAATAGGGATCAGATGGTCCTTTTAAGGGTTGTGGAAAGGGAGGTGTCAGAAGGATTTAAAGAGAAAGGAGATCATAACACTTTGATACCATGGAAAAATTGTTGCTTAAGGAAACCAGATTACAATGGGACCTATGGACATTAGATAGATATATGAGACTGAAAATGATACCTAGAGGTCTCAGAATCTTTAAGTTTCCCACTTTTGAGGTGGATATTAATGACCATGAGTTCATTGAGTTGGAATGAGATACTCTCAGAGTGTTCATCCAGGTTGATGTTAATGTTGGTAGAATACAAAAAGAAACAGATATTAGAGATCAGACAACAGATAGATGATACACAGCTTGAGATGAACAAGAGAAGAGAGAATTCAGATTTCATGAGGTTTGACAGCATACTAAGGAACACAGTAGCTAATAACAAAAAAAGAGTTATGGAGAACAAACATACTAAATACTTGAGGGAAAAATCAGATTATGAGAATAAAACAGTGTACATTTGGAATAGGAAACAGCGTACTTCTAACAGATTTGGCATTACAAATAAACAGAGAAAAAATAAGAACAAGAAAGGTAAAAATAGCCAAAAAGCAGTTTCCTTCTCAGATAGTGCATCAGAGGGAGAAAAAGGGTATTCCTCTGAGGAGAAATCCTCTGACAATGAGGAAACACAAATAGTACACACAGGTATTCTGAAAAACACAATAGAGAACACAGGAGTGAATACAGCATATACCACGAGAGGAAGGGAACAGAATAAACTGACCCCCAAACAAGGAGAAACCAGATATACACTAGCAAATAAAGAAACACAAAGGGTAGAAGCTAGTGAAATTGAACAGGTTTTTCCCATGGACACAGCAGTGAGAACAGTCCCCAGTGGGAACACGTCACAGGAGAGATACCAACTGAGAGGGCAAAAGACACAAACAAAGTACAAATAGGTAGTGTAATTAATCTGTCTAAAAAACATTTAACAAAAACACAGTATAAGGTCTTACAGTATGGATTGTCTTTTTCACCTACCACAGACTTCAGTGTATTCCAGACCATTATTGATGTTAATAAACTGGTGAGGAATATAACTTTAAAAAAACACTTCCATGGAAGGGAAGACACTGAAGTCTCTGATAACAGGTGCTTAGATAGTGAAACAGAATCCACAAAGTTGAGTTTTCAAGAAATATGTGATGAGGTTACAGTACAAAGTCTCCAGTTTGATGCACACAATGAACATGGTCACGTTAATAAAGGTACATGTTTCAAACCCAAATCTCTGTTTTATCCCATACAAGACAGAGGGGCTATCATAGAGACATTTTTTAACAGAGTGGAAAAAGACCTTATAGCCCTGAAAGACAGCACTGTTCCCACCAAACATAATCTCGAGAGAGATGAGAGATTAGCATTAAAACAATTGCAAGAAAATACTGAGCTTGTCATTAAAAATTCAGACAAGGGAGGGACAGTGGTTGTTATGGACAGGGAGGTCTATGTTAAGGAGGCACTCAGGCAACTGAGAGACAAAAGAAACTATTTGACCTTGCAAAGGGATCCCACAGAGACTTTTAAAAGGGAATTGGGGCATCTTTTGGATGAGGGAATGGAACAGGGGTGTATAGACCAGAAAACTATGGATTTTCTAATGGTGGATAACCCAAGAACACCCCTGTTCCATCACTTGCCCAAAGTCCATAAGTCAATAGAAGACATAAAAGGCCGCCCCATAGTCAGTGGGATTGGGTCCCTGTTAGAACCCGTATCTCAGTAGTTAGACAGCATACTTCAGCCTTTTGTGAAAAATCTGCCTTCATATATTAAGGACACTAAACATGTCCTTAATGTGATGGAAACCCAAATGTGGGATCAGGAGTATCAGTGGATTACAGTGGATGCTGTATCCCTATACTCCTCGAACCCTCACGAGGAAGGTCTACGGGCAATTAAATTCTTTCTTAGAAATCACTTTGATTTCTCTCTAGACTTCTAGGACTTTGTACTCAGAGTCACTAGGTATCTTCTGACCCATAATTTTTTCCAGTTCCAAGATGTTTTCTATCTCCAGAGATGTGGAACTGCGATGGGGGCCAAGTTTGCCCCCTCGTACGCCAACCTATTTTTAGGTTGGTGGGAATTTTTCCACATCTTTGGAGATAGAAACATCTATAAGTATCGAATCGTCATGTATGGGAGGTACATAGACGATCTCCTATTTATCTGGAAAGGGGACACTTCAGATATCCCGAGATTCATAGAAATCTTAAATGATAATGATGTGGGTATGAGTTTCACTTTTGAACATAATCCCACCATGATCAATTACTTGAATTTAACTTTGACAGGTACAAAAGAAAACGTAGTTACTACCAAAATGTATAGAAAGCCGATAAGCGGAAACAAACTGCTACATGGTAGCAGCTGCCATCCCAGACACACAGCAGCAGCAGTAGCCAAAGGCGAATTTATTCGCTTAAAAAGGAATTGCTCGAATAATGATGATTTCCGCCAGGAAGCAGCTGCTCTGGAAAAAAGACTAAAAATGAGAGGGTACACCCAGAAAACAATAAGAAGAGCGAGAATACAGGTGGAGCCTAAGACGAGGGACACATTTCTTAGAGGCAGAAAAAAGCAACAGGAGGACTATAAGGGGTTACCTTTTGTTACCAGTTATAGTGCCCAGTTCCCTGAAATTGCCAACATAATAAGGAAGCATTTCCCGATTTTGGCAGCCGATGACAAACTTGTCAAGGTGGTCAAAAGGGGTGTTAGGTGTAGCTCGAGAAAATGTCCCACTCTAGGGTCATTACTATCTCCAACAGAACTCAAGTCCCAAATTAAACCTAGAGGTACTTGGATGACCAGCAGGGGCATGTACAACTGCGGTCATAAAAAATGTAAGCCCTGTGATTACCTAGACAAAAATAAGTCATTTAAGTCACATGTGACAGGAGAGGTGTTCCAGATTAATACATGCATGAACTGT
Source organism: Bombina bombina (assembly GCF_027579735.1). NCBI lineage: Eukaryota > Metazoa > Chordata > Amphibia > Anura > Bombinatoridae > Bombina > Bombina bombina. The sequence goes on along the minus strand of NC_069502.1, from coordinate 323,308,676 downwards.
ACGACTACGAGTGTTATATACATGCTCACTTGTCAAACGTGTAAGGTTCAATACATTGGTCTTACCTCAAGGGACATTAAGACAAGAATACGGAAGCATATATCTACTTTCTCGAGAGGCAAATCACAAACACCCTTAGTTAAACACTTCAGTGAGAAACATAAGGGTGAGATAAACACACTAAAATGGTGTGCTATTGAGGAAGTAAAGGTACCCAAGAGGGGGGGAGATTTAGACAAACTCTTGGCGAAAAGGGAGATGTTCTGGATTTTGAGACTCAGAACAAGAATACCAGAGGGTCTCAATTCCAGATACGACATTATAAATTACTGGGAATAGGATATCTCCACACCTATGTACCTCTCTTTACCTCTCTTTACCTCTTTTTACAACTTTTTACCACTTTCTGCATTAACTGTTACTTCATAGTTAGGTTCAGGCAAAAACACCCAAATAATTAATCCTTTTTATCAAGCAGCTTTTAGGATTTGGAACAAATAACAAAATCTCATAAAGGCCTGTTTAATTTAAGTGAATTTAACCAACAGCCTAAAGACATTGAGATAGCACTAAATATAAGGCAATTCATAAAACAATTTGCTATTCCCATAATCTTAAATAAATATAGTTAGGTACATCCGACAAATGGGTTAATCACCTGATTATCCATCATTTTTCCAACAAGGTCAGGTTAGGTGGAATTTTTATTTATTTGAGGGTATATATGATAACTTCTTAGTGCCCATAATAAGCACACAAAACAATACTCTTACTTAATTAAGGTAAAAAATGCATGTTACAAGTATACCAAACCTATGGTATATACAAACTTTTATGTTCCATATGGCACTACCCATGTTCACTCAATACTTAATATTAAATAGCTTTCAGCAAGGCACATATAAATAACTTAAATATATATAAAAAGAGGGTAAGGAGTGAAAGGGTTAATTATTGAGATGTAGGTGCTTAGCATTTACTGAGCATTAGAAGGAGGGTCAGCGCATATGTTTTAACCAATTAGATTAGATTAAAGGGTTCTTAAAGGCAAGGAGGACAGACACCCAACAGGCTATGATTACGGCAATCTGCCGAAACGTGTAAGCCTGTGTGCTGCGCTCTCTCTCCAACCAAGTGGCAAGGATGTCACTTATTTCACCATTGAATTTTAAAGCAATTTTCAATAAAGTATATTTTTACGGAGTGTGGTACCATTTTCTTTCTTTTTGAAATTTGCCCTAAAGTGCCTTAGCTCTGTTCTTAAAAAAAAAAACAACACTTACCCCAAACCCTCCAACCCCCCCGGGGCATTCTCCTTAAAAGGGTATTTAGTTTTTTGCGGCCTAGAAAAAAATGAAAACCCTAATCCAAAAAAAAAAAAAACACACCAAAAAAATAATAATACTAAAGATGAATCCGTGCGGTGGCGCTCCATCTTCATCCTGGTGGCAACTTTCTTATCTTTATCCTGGCGGTGGTTCATCTTCATTCCGGCGGCGCTCCATTTTCTGATCTTCATTGCGGCAGCTTCCATCTTCTCATCTTCATCAACGATCCTCTTCATGCAGTCACCAGCCGCACACTGAATTTTAAATGTGAGATTCCCCTTTTATATAGGGGTATACCCTTGCATTTTTATTGGCTTATTTTCAATTTCAAAATCAAATCAGTTGATAGAAAAAGCTAACATTCTAGTGGCTGTTTTTGAAATGGAAAATGAAAACCAGCCAATAGAAATGCAAGGGTACCCGTATACAAAAGGGGTACCTCGCATTCAAAATTCAGTGTGTGGCTGGTGACCACATTAATAGGACATCTGTGAGGAAGATAAGAAGATGGATGAAGACTGCTGTCGCGTTAAATATAGGAAGATGACGCACAACAACAATAAAGATGGACCACAGCCGGGATGAAGTTAAGATCACTGCAAGGATGAAGATGGAGAGCCGCTGCCCAGATTCATCTTTATGAGTATCATCTTTGGGCTTTATTGTTAGGTTATTTTTTTGGGGTGTTTTTTTTTTATTTAAGGGTTTTTATTTTTTTCTGGGCAGTGAAATAGCTAAATGCTATTTTTTTTTTCTTTTTTTGTGGTAATTTGTTTGTTATTTTTTTGTAATAGAATTTTTTATTTTTTTGTGTTTGTGTATTTTCTTTAAGTAGTTATTTTCTTTTGTAATGGTAAGATTATTCTGTTTTGGGGTAACTTAGGGGGTGTTAGGCTAGGAGGTTTAGATGTTACTGGGTTAATTTAGGGGTTAATAGTGAAGAAGGATACTTTGTGATATGGGGTGTAGCGTTTTAGATGTTAATAGTGTAGAAGGTTACTTTGCAGTGGGGGTGTTGTGGTTTAGGGGTTAATAGTATAGCAGATTACTATGATGTGTGGGTGTGGCAGTTTAGGAGTTCATAGTTTGTTTAGTGCAACAGGATTTTTAAACACCATTTCTAGATGTTGTGGTCATTATTTTAGTCTTCAAAAATATACAAGATGTCAGTTGCTGCAATTAAAAAAAGTCTCTTTATTTAGAAATATTTAAAATACAGAGGGAACATACCCTATTAGAAAAGAACAGACTAACATGTTTCGGCTTGCGCCGTACTCATAGTCCTAAAACAACATACAGACACTCCTGCTTAAGAACCCTATACTAGGGTTTGATTGGTAGAAATCTCAATTATCAATTAGGGTTTTTAAAGGTGCAGTACATAGTACTCTTATTTAGCAATGGGATAGAATATATACACACATCAATTCATGCAATTTAGAGTATATAATTGTACAGTGCCCTAAGTTCACACATGTCTAACATTTACTTTGTGCCTCAATCTCATATTTCTTTTGTTAGAGATGGATTAAACTGAAAATGGAAAATTTACATTTTAAATTTCAAACTTTAAATTTTACATTTTAAAGTTTTAAATGGGAAAAAATAGAGTTAAGTAACATATACAAAACAGTAAGTGCACTGAGTACACTGTTATGTGGTGGGCTTTAAAAGAGGAAAGACTGATCTTTTTTGTATATAGATTTCATATCAAATTTCATACAACTTTTCATGTAGATTTTATCTCTAAAGGGGCTGCAATGATTTACCTAGTTCTTATACTAAAAGCTATAGGAGCTTAATAGTAAATTAAACCTTGTAATGGATTAAGTAGAAGAACAAATAGATGTAACATATAACGTGTAACTTATATGTTTTTGTATGAACTCTAAGTGTGTTATCTCCATAACCAAGGTTGTGAAAAAATCTTTTTATATATATACTAGTCATCTACACACATAAGTGCTATTGACCAATATATAATTGGAAACTTACATGAGACAATTATTTATTTATTGATCTCTGGATATCAAGGGCCTTTGAAAGCTCTAAGGCTTTATGACTTTAGAAAAAGCCTTCAAAGGGACCCGAAGGAGGGGGGGATGACGTGATCAATTCCAATGATTGATAAAGTCATACTCAGAGTTCAGACCAAAAGGAACCTTGGTCTGAAGTCTGAATATCCAGTACATCTCCTGTCTGGATAGAATTTGGAATTTATCTCCACCCCTCCCTCGGGCCTGAACTTTCTCAATTACCATCCATCTGAGGCTTGTGCAGTCTTTATCGTGTGTATTAACAAAATGGTTAACTACGGGGGTGGTACTCTTACGTATTCGTGAGCGTACCTCTCTTGTTGTTAAACCTATGTATTGGAGGTTACAAACCGTGCACCACAAGAGATAGATGCAGTAGGTGGATCTACAGTTCACGCAGGCTACTACTTCAAAACTTTCCCCTGTAGTGCAGGATTGAAATGATGAGCCTATGTGGACATGTTCACATGCTTTGCATTGATTGTTCCCACATCTATATGTGCCCCTATGTCTAAGCCAGGAGGATTGTATAGCTGGAGCCGGTTTTTTAAGTTGTGAGGGAGATAGGATGCTACCCACAGATTTATTCCGTCGATACGAGAACCTGCAGCCTTTTCTTACTGCATCAGCTAGGCAATCATCAGCTGCCAATAGTTTAAAATGTCCTCGGATTATATTGCAAATGGTGTGGTATTGTTCAGAATAATCTGTAACAAATGTCAATTTGCATTCTTGATGACCACTAGGTTTTATGCGGTCCACCAAAAGGGAATCTCTTGTTAGTTTGTCTACTTCGTTTCTAGCTTTCTTAAGCACCTTGGTACTATATCCCCTTTCTTTCAATCTATCCTGTAATGCTTCTGCATGGCGTTCATAGTCATTTACTTTTGTACAGTTCCTTTTAAGACGAATAAATTGTCCCTTAGCCACAGAATATGGAACCTGACGAGGATGGCAACTTTGGGCATGTAATATACTGTTCCCTGAGATGGGCTTCCTGTATACTTCAGATGTAATGTCGCCTGATTGCCATCCCCTAAGCTCCACATCCAAAAAATGAATATTCTGTTTGTTTGTTTCATGTGTGAAACGCAGATTGAAATCATTCTGATCCAGATATTTAACAAATTCATTTACTGGGTATCTCTCACTGTCCCAAACAAACAGCAAATCGTCTATGAAACGATAGTACATCCTAATGGCAGGACAGAAGGTGTTACTATCCGCATAAATGTGGGACCGCTCCCACCAACCCATATATAGGTTGGCATAGGTAGGGGCGAACTTAGCGCCCATAGCAGTCCCACATTTCTGCAGATAGTAGTCACCTTCAAATTGGAAATAATTGTGTGAGAGGAGAAATTCAGTGACCTCCAACACAAAAGCTCTAAAAGGCTCACTGTAAGTTGTCTCATTAATCAAAAAATATTCAATAGCCTTCAATCCTAAATGATGGGGGATTGAAGAATACAATGCTGTGACATCCACTGTGAGCCACATAGAATTCTGTGTCCATCTGATTTGATCAATAAGATTCAGAATGTGTTTTGTGTCCCTAATATAGCTAGGGAGGGCTATGACCAAAGGTTGTAGCAAGTCATCCAACCACTCTGAAAGATGCTCTAGCATAGATCCTATTCCACTCACTATCGGTCTTCCCTGCACGTTTTCAATTGTTTTATGCACCTTAGGAAGGTGGTGGAAAATTGGAATTACCGGGTGTTTGACATATAAATATTGACAGGTGTCATTGTCAATGAAACCCTCTTCCACAGCACTATCCAAAAGGTGCATAAGTTGTCTCTGAAACACATTCGTCGGGTCTCCCCTCAGTTTGATGTAACTGCTGTCATCTTCCAGTTGCCTCAAGGCCTCACTTATATAGTATGACCTATTCATGACAACTACAGAGCCCCCTTTATCCGCTTGTTTTATGACAATATTCAAATTGTCACTTAATGATCTCATGGCTTGTTTTTCAAGTACACTTAGATTGTTTTTAACTGTTTTTTTCTCATGATTTAGTTTTCTCAAGTCAGCCTCAACTCTTCTATAAAAAGTCTCTATGGTATTTCCTCTGCTCTGGATGGGGTAGAAAGTAGAGGGATTTTTGTATTTCTTATGCGATGTGGTTTGTGTATTAGTGGTATCAGTTATTGTCTCATGTTCCAACCCCCTCAGAGCTATGAGGTCACATGTATCTTGGAATTGAAACCCTTGGTAGATATTAGAATTCACTTGCCCCTGGGATTGTTCTATAGGAATTTCTGATTCATTGTTTCTGAAGTGTTTACAGAGTGTTAGGTTGCGCACAAATTTGTTAAGATCCAACATTGTATTGAACAAATTAAAACTTACAGTGGGCACAAAGCCCAAGCCCAAACTCAACACTCTGTACTCTTCTTTTGTCAAGGTGTGATCAGATAGATTTATGACGGTTTGTATTTTGATGGCATCCTGGTTTGTCTTACTGGGTACCTTCCTTGTTCGGGTAGTGTGATTGCTGTCCCACCTCCCCTGGACCGCTGACCCATGTGAAAAACCTGTTCCATCTGTGAAAACTCTTCATCTCTACTTGTTGATACATTCATAGATTGTTGTTCATAAGATGGAACAGGGTTTACAGATGGTTGATATTTTCTCTGTTGGTGTGTATTTTGTTGTTGAAAGCTGGGTTTACCAGAGTGTTGGACTGCATATACCCTGTTAGGACCCTGTCTCATATCCATTCTAGTGTGCATGTTCCCCCGTCCAGAAAATCTGTTATAATTAGTGTTCCTTTTTACCGTATCCTGGAGGGTTTCTTCCTCAGCTGAATATGCACCATCATCCCCAGACTCTGCCTCACTATCTGAAAAAGTAACATTTTTGTTACCCCTACCTCTCTGTCTCCTACCTCTTCCTCTCCTATGCCCCCTGTTCTGACTCCTCCTATATTGGAATCTTTGGCCTCTGTTCCAAATATAGATTTTGTTGTTATCATAATCTGATTTATCCCTTAAAAATTTGTTGTGTTTGATACTAACAATCTCCTCCTTAACCTCTCTGATTGTTTTTTGCAACACTGCATCAAATTTGGGAAAATCAATACTGGCACAGAAATTGTTTAAAAGTGTTTGTACATCACAAATATCAACCCTGATTGCATTTAACATTTCAGTTTTATGACTTATCAGTAGTTTCATTAGTCGGCCAGAACAGTCACTTAGAATAAGGTTCCACATATCAATAAACTCTTGATCATCAGTTTCAAAAGTTGGAAATTTGCTGATTCGCAAGCCCCTTGGTATCATGTTAAGGGCTAGATACTTTTCTAAAGTCCAAATATCCCATTTAATTTTCTTTTCCTTGATCAAAAGGCGCTCCATCTCATCAAATAGCATAGGCAAATCAAAACTTTTTCGATCATGTGAGAATATATGCTCTATTTCCACATTGTCAAAGTCCCTCTCATTTGCTTCTTTTAGTGAATAATAGGTGATCACAGTTGATCCCTCTTGAATCATATCTTGCTGCATATTGTTGCAATACAAAAACCAGGGGTTTTGCCCAAACACCCAAAAATACAAATGAGAAAAAAGAAATGGTTTGTTGCAACAAAACAAAATAACTGCTATATAGTAATGTCCGAACAAGCTTTGAGCTATAGTTCCTTTTTATTTTTTGTTTCTAGGTAGTGACAGTAATAACAAGCAAAGTATGCTGTGCTCCCCTCTCTCTGTGGACAATAAACAATAGGTTATCAAGCCCCTCCGTTAGTATTTTCACTTTTTATGTATATATATTTTGCGCTATTCAGATAACCCTATATGACTTGTTCCCGAGTGTCAATGTGTGGCTAGTGATCCTTATAACGATAATGTAAAGGATTTTAAGCGGATATGGAAAAGTCCCAATCAGCAAACCAGTGTCTACTGTTCATGCAGATACATATATATATGGATACATATACCTCCGCTCCCTTCTGTGCCCCGGTACCTCTGACCTGGATCGTCCTAGGTCTTGCTGGCTTGCTGTGCGCTGTTCCGGACCCCCGTCCGTCCACACCATGCGGATTCAGCGTCTTCCGTATCGCCACACGTGGGGCGTGACGTCACTTCCTGGATTCCGTCTGTTAACGGTACACCCTGGGCAACTGGGCTTGGAGTCTGGTGGAACTTTGGTCAATCCACGGGCTGTTTCAAGCTTCTCTGCCGCAAAATTCTATGTAGTTAAATAGCACCAAGATAGGTACTTCCACAGTTTTTATCCTGATAGCGTATGTTGTATCCTCGGGAATCAAAATTAAAAGGATATCATCCAGAGAGAGGGTTATTAGCAAGTCCGGACTGCAGTGCAGCTGGTAGAAAAGCAGCAACTGACTTGGGCAAAAATTAAAGCTCAAAAATATACAAGATGTCAGTTGCTGCAATTAAAAAAAGTCTCTTTATTTAGAAATATTTAAAATACAGAGGGAACATACCCTATTAGAAAAGAACAGACTAACATGTTTCGGCTTGCGCCGTACTCATAGTCCTAAAACAACATACAGACACTCCTGCTTAAGAACCCTATACTAGGGTTTGATTGGTAGAAATCTCAATTATCAATTAGGGTTTTTAAAGGTGCAGTACATAGTACTCTTATTTAGCAATGGGATAGAATATATACACACATCAATTCATGCAATTTAGAGTATATAATTGTACAGTGCCCTAAGTTCACACATGTCTAACATTTACTTTGTGCCTCAATCTCATATTTCTTTTGTTAGAGATGGATTAAACTGAAAATGGAAAATTTACATTTTAAATTTCAAACTTTAAATTTTACATTTTAAAGTTTTAAATGGGAAAAAATAGAGTTAAGTAACATATACAAAACAGTAAGTGCACTGAGTACACTGTTATGTGGTGGGCTTTAAAAGAGGAAAGACTGATCTTTTTTGTATATAGATTTCATATCAAATTTCATACAACTTTTCATGTAGATTTTATCTCTAAAGGGGCTGCAATGATTTACCTAGTTCTTATACTAAAAGCTATAGGAGCTTAATAGTAAATTAAACCTTGTAATGGATTAAGTAGAAGAACAAATAGATGTAACATATAACGTGTAACTTATATGTTTTTGTATGAACTCTAAGTGTGTTATCTCCATAACCAAGGTTGTGAAAAAATCTTTTTATATATATACTAGTCATCTACACACATAAGTGCTATTGACCAATATATAATTGGAAACTTACATGAGACAATTATTTATTTATTGATCTCTGGATATCAAGGGCCTTTGAAAGCTCTAAGGCTTTATGACTTTAGAAAAAGCCTTTAAAGACTAAATTATTTTAGTCTTCCCACATTTCCTATCACTTAAATATCTAAATTTGTACATATACATATATACATTTATATCCCTTCCGTTACCAACATATTACACAATGGTGATGAATAAAGCTTTAATGAAAAAAAAGTTTTAATGAAATGGCATCAGTGCCATTTCAGTATGCATTGCACATTAACAATATATTAGATTATTCTGAATTGTCTTGAAATAGCCACACACATTTAAAAAAGGCCAGTTTTGCACTTTATCAAGTGCCTTTGGCTGTTGAATTTGATGTGTACATTTTGTTGTTGATAATTAGTTAATAACCTGTGGTTGTGTAGGTTGGCATTGCTGAAATCAGTGTTGTCCCTGCATCAAATAGGTGATATTTCTTATATTTTTTCTAATATGAAAATAGTGTTATTGTTTGGATTGTGATAGTTCCAATGTTAAAAATAAAACATATCAGAAAATTGTATCTGTCACCCCCTGCAGTTTAAATAAAAATCAGCTTTTTGAATATACTTGATTTTTTATTATATGTGAATACTGTATATATCTATATATATCTATATATATTCAATACATGTATATTTTGCAGGCGCCACCATATAATTACATTTGAAGTTGCTATGTTTTGTGAGCTTGTTATTTGACAATTTGGATTATTTTTTTTTGCAATTTTATTTAAAAAATATTTACCTTACTGCTTGATTACATATTTGTAAAATTACACAGTTCCCAGTTAAAAAAAAAAAATCTTTCTTAACCTGATTTCTCTCGCTTTAGAAAAATCTTTTGGTTAGTTATTCTGAATAAACATAATTTTAAATTTGTTCTTAAGTAACTCACTCTGTGATTGAAATTACAGTATTTTAAAAATCCTTTGTTTTTAGTCTTTGAAATATTTCAAGTAAACAAAACATTTTTATTACTTCTTACGGTTAAAAATATATGTTGTACAGGTAGCAAATGATGATTGTATAATAATAAAAATATTTCTTTTTTCTGATAACATCAGAACATTATCCCTTAAAGTATTTTTTCTTATTTTCACATTACAACTGTTTTTGTTTGACACACTTCATGTTATTGTTTTTTAATTTTTAAATATATCTTATTGATGTCCACATGACCATTATATAGCCTGGTTACTCATTATGTTATTGCTTTTCCTTATGTGTCTATACATCTCTTAAAAGCTATTCTCCTGTTTTCAGTTGGTGAAGCTCTGAATCTTCTTCATCATGGCTGCTACCATCTTGGAGTATAAGTATTTTTACAGAAGCAGTGCATATTCACAGTGCAGTGATGTTGCTGACTCTTTTAAAGCTATATTGTGCACTTAAGTTTAGCTCAGATGATTCAGAGTGGGAACTTTACATTTTCTGTATCATTGCAATATTTTATTCCTGAGCGTTTTTGTATATATTTTATGTAACTTTAAAAAAAATGTGAAGCTCCCAACCTGCATTGTGCACACTAAAGTGAAGATAGATCACAATACAGCTGTAAGAAAACAGCTAAATTATTTGGGAATGTGCTCTGCTTCTTTCACTGAGTGTGAAAATACCTAAGTTTCAAAATGGCAGCATCCAGTATGAAGATACTAATCTTACCCAACAAGTACCTTTAAGGGATTCAAATAGGAGAACGGGTTGCAACACTGCTGAAGAGACATGAGGAAAAATAATAGCATGGTAAGTATTAACCATGCTTTTGTAGTTATACCCAGTAGTTTAATATCCCTTTAAAGGGACAGTAAACATCTTGTAATTACAAGATTGTCTTGCTATACATTAAAGTATGGTAATTTTCTTTGAAATCATTAACACATTGTTTTCTGCAATTGTTTTTCAATGGTCAAATTCCATTCACCACTTACCTTGATGAGTCAGTTTATACTTGTTACTAGAGAATACTAGCCACTGTCATTTAATTAGCAAAATATCTATTATTTTGCAGATCCATATATTATTATTCATATATCTAATTGTTGAGGACAATTAGAGATAGATATTTTTCAGGTTTGTAAAGTCTGCTGTGTGCAATCTCAACTCTTAGAACTGGAAAACTCAGAATTTTTAGACTTTAAAAGACTTTATAGTCATGAAAAGAGTGAAGCTTGTTTTTGTTGTGTTATTGATTTTATGGTTTATAGAACTATGTTTCTCTGAACTAATAAAAATGTTTAGGAATCAAAATAAATGGGAGAACTTTGCAAATTTAAAAATATTTGATATTTTGAGAAATACTTTAAAGGATGACTTTTAGTAGAACTATGTTATGTCTATATATGTATAGAAGACAGAAGTTTTAAACTTTTTTTCTTCAGTACTATATATAGCTAAGAGTATAGCTTTGGAATGCCTTCGGCTGCAGACTTCTTAACCTATAAGACAATGCACTTCTCTGACTTGGGAGATTGACAGCCCCTACTCATGCTCAGTTGGCCATGCACGAGCAGGGAGTGTTGTTGCTCACAAGGTAAAGTGTACAATGATAAATGCAGGCAGTGTATTGCTGCATACTAGCCTCAATGCCAGCTGGACAGGGGAGGAGATGTCAGTCCGTGTCCGTCAGGGGGTTACTAAATTTAGCCTATGGCATAAAATAACCTGTAAATTTGCAGATCAATGTTAACAGCCTTGCAGAAAGCATGTGATTTGTTGACACAAGATAAAGCGCTTAAGTAATTAAAATAATGTTCAGTTAGATAAAGCCCCAGAGCCAGATTGTGTAACTCCACTTATACTCAGTAAGCCTAGCCTAGTAATAGACAAACTATTGCTCTTAATCACCCAGGATTCTTTCTCTTCAGGGTTTTCACTAAAGAGTGGTATAAAGCAGATGTGTTGCCCATATTTAAAAAGGATCAATCAGCTGTGAAATTACAAACCTGAGACCTTTTAACATCTGTGAAGGATATCTTTTTTAAAAAAAATATTATTTCCAGGAATACATTTTGAACAACAGTATCATTATAAAAATTCAGCATTGTTTATGAAGGAACAATTGTGTTATACTAATCAAATTGCATTTTATGAGGAAAGTTAGTAAAAGTAAAGATCAGGGTGTTGCAGTGGATATAATCTATTTGGTTTTTTTTCTAAAGCATTTGATACAATTCCACATACAATGTTATTGTACTTGGATTGAACACTGGTTTAAAGAATGTATAGAGTTGTTATTATAAGAAAATTATCAAGATGGCCAAAAGTGGAGTGCCTAAGGGGGTTCTGTCCTGGACCCACTTCTATTTAACATGTTTATTAATGATCCTTAAAAGGGGCAAGTGTCAGTGTTTACAGATGATATAAAATTAAGTAATATTATCTGACAGCCCCTACTTATGCTCTACAGTGGAATTTGGATACACTAGGGAACTGGGCAGGCAAGTGGCAGATGAGATTCAATTTAGATAAACCTAAAGTTATGTATTTTGGTAGCAAAAATAAAAATGCAGTTTATACTCTAAATGGATTTCATTAATGAGAAAGACTTGGACATTATTCTAGATAACATACAGCAGAAAGATGCAATAAACTGTCAGTCATCGTGTGATAAGAATATAATTTTGTCTCTTTATAAATAAATGGTAACACCCCATGTTGAATATGCAGTACAAAATTGAGCACCAATGTTTAAGAACATTACAAAGCTTGATAAAGTACAGTGGAGGGTGAGGAAATTGCTAAGAAGAATGGAAGATTTTCATTGTGAAGAATAGCTGGAATGGTTGCCATTATTTACACTAAAAAAGGGGCATCTCAGAGAGGACATGATAACACTATACAACTTTATATACAGGGTCCATATAAGAAATTCTCATTAACCTGCTAATCAATCAAACTGTACAAAAGACAAGAGATCATCCATTTAGACTTACATACTGTAGGATAAGGGGTTCTTTGCATCAAGAACAATAAGGATATTGAATTCTCTACATAATTAGGTTGTTTTGTCAAATTCAGCAGATGCTTTTAGAAAGGACTTGATGCTTTTTGACATATAAGGATACACATGGATATAACAGTTTTTATTGATAGTATTGTATCTTGTTTATCCAGTGAGAAACCTGATTGCCACTATGGGATCAAGAAAGTTCAGTTTATTTTTTGCCTTCTTTTGGATCAACAGTAGTAAAAGGAATGTATCAAATGTTGAACTTGAGTCTTCTCTTCAATATGTATTACTATTTATCTATCATTTATTATTATAATTTATTTGTATAGCGCCGCCAAATTCCGTAGCGCTATCTATCATCTATCTATGTAAAAAGGTAAAGGTTATGTTGAAACTAAATGCATCTAATAACATGCACTCCTACGTGGTTAAAAACATACTTTATTCTAAAACTTCTAAAATTACAAAATTACACATGGAGGGGTGTTTAATCTGACGTGTTTGATGCTAAAAGCGCTTAGTCATAGCTATGCTGAAACTGTTTAAAATGATTTTCAGCATAACAGAAAATACAGGTCTGGCTTATAATGACATACAGTTGTACTTATAAAAAAGGGATACTTACACTCCAGCATTAAAGCCAAAAACCTTATGCTCAGGACAGGAATACATGTTTATCATAAGTGAAGAACTGAATTTTTTTTTAAATAAACAAAATGTAATATATTATAAAATACCCTATATCAGATGAAAATAACAGCTTTAATCTCACTTTACTTTTAATTTTAAAGAATTAATGCAATAATTATACATAAATATAAATATATATATTTATATAAATATATATATATATATATATATATATATATGCATTTTACACAATTATACATAAATACTGTATTTATTAAAGAATGCATTAATGTCCACATAGTTTTCTACATTATGAATACTGGCATGCCAATAAGTAAGTCAATAATATATTATGATTGTCATTAGTGAAATAAATATTTTTTTCCCAATTGTAATACATACACTTTTTTTTGTATCTATAATTAAAGGGACATTAAACCCAAATATTTTATTTCATGGTTCAGCTAGAGAATACAAATTTAACAAGATTCCAATTTACTTCTATGATCTAATTTGCTTCATTCTTTAGATATTCTATGTTTAAGAAATAGCAATGCACACAGGTGAGCCAATCACACAAAGCAACTATGTGCAGCCACCAATCAACAGCTACTGAGCCTATCTAGATATGCTTTTCAGCAAAGAATATCAAGAGAATTAAGCAAAATAGATAATAGAAGTAAATTAGAAAGTTGTTTAAAATGACATGTTCTTTACAAATCATGAAAGAAAACATTTGGGTTTCATGTCCCTTTAAGGCAGGATCATAGCCAATTTACCAGGATTTAGAATGAATCAAACACCTACTGAAATAGCATTTCCTTTGTATTCAAAACCATTTTGCAGATTTTGTTTAAAACATTATAGGCCATCCTCTACATCCAATATTATAATTATTTTTCACATATAAAATATCAGCAAACCTATATCAGTTGATATATATCATAATTAAAATTAATGAAAAAATATCTTATTAATATATGGACTTTGTATTGCTTGGTATTGAGACCAATTGAGTGTTTGCTAATCACCTCTTCCAGTAAACAGTTATAGAGAATGATTTTTTTTTTTTTTTGTAGGAAAAGTTCTGTGAGGATCTTTAAGTTCCTATTTAGGTTTTTTTATGTCATTGTACTTGGATACAATGTGTATTCTCCAAAATGTTGTGCTAAAAGGATATCTCATTAACATTGCTCCATCTAATCATACAAAAATGCATCTATTATTTATTGTACTGTATATTCCTCTAATTTACCCTCAAAAAATATGATTCCTCTCCTAAAAATATTATATTGTTTGTGTATCAGGCAATGCTACACAAAGGGGCATATTTATGAAGTTCCGAATGGAGCTTGATGCACCGTGTTTCTGGCAAGCCTGCAGGCTCACCAGAAACAGCAGTTATGAAGTAGCGGTCACAAAGACCGCTGCTCCATAACCTGTCCGCCTGCTCGGAGCAGGCAGACAGACATCACCGGAAATCAACCCGATCAAGTACAATCGGGTTGATTGATACCCCCCTGCTGGCGGCCGATTGGCCGCGAGTCTGCAGGGGGCGGCGTTGCACCAGCAGCTCTTGTGAGCTGCTGGTGCAATGCTGAATATGGCGAGCGTATTGCTCGCCATATTCAGCGAGGTCTGTCGGACCTGATCCGCACTGTCAGATCAGGTCCGACAGACCTTGATAAATTGGGGCCATTGTATCAGATTTTATCTTGGAAAAACATCTGATTGAGAATGGCATACACTAGGAACATTAATTACAATACCTTTCAAAGCCGTTAGTACAAATACAATCTATACATCTGGGAGAAAGGAATATTATATTTAAGTTTAATAAAGATGTAAATACTTGAATATTATTATCATTATTATTATACTTTATTTATAAAGTGCCAGCATATTCTGCAGCTCTGTAAATATGTTATATTTAAAATGTTTTACTGCATATTGAAGAAAGTACACCAATTCCTTAGGAAACAATTTGAAATATTACCATACAATCAATTGCAAACTCAAATATATCAATTTAAATTCTTATTGTGTAATTAATTGTATTATATTTTCCGTAAATAACTTCTAACATAAAAATAAATAAAGAAATGAAAATTAAATAAAATACACATAAACATAAAATGAAAAGAAAAATAGTCATCTACAATCAACGACTGGAAAATACATTTTTACAAAATATATCAAAATAATTATTATAAAGATCATTATAAAAAGTGTTCAACCAAACATGTAGTAACACAACTATTCAGTATACAATCATTATTTTTTCCCCTTTTATTTTAATTTTCCCTTTTTATTATAATTTAAATCTAGTCACAATTTGGCAGAACCTATTATTTTATGGAGACTAAAGCTTTACATGTATTTAAATAAATAATATAAAGGTAAAACGCATCTCCATATTATTATCAGGCAAATTCATTTAGGGTTAGATTACAAGTGAATTGCTAATTTTCTGCACGCCCACAAACTGGCATATTACAAATTACAAGTGGCTGGATATTGCTACTGCGAGCTATCAATTAGCGCTTATAAAATTAAAGGGACACTGAACCCAATTTTTTTCTTTTGTGATTCAGATAGAGCATGACATTTTAAGCAACTTTCTAATTTACTCCTATTATCAAATTTTCTTCATTCTCTTGGTATCTTTATTTGAAATGCAATAATTTAAGTTTAGATGCCGGCCCATTTTTGGTGAACAACCTGGGTTGTTCTTGCTGATTGGTGGATACATTCATCCACCAATAAAAAATGTGCTATCCAGAGTGCTGAACCAAACAAAAAGCTTAGATGCCTTCTTTTTCAAATAAAGATAGCAAGAGAACGAAGAAAAATTGAAAATAGGAGTAAATTAGAAAGTTGCTTAAAATGGCATGCTCTATCTGAATCACGAAAGAAAAAATGTGGGTTCAGTGTCCCTTTAACCAGAAATCAGATCCCTGGTTAATTTTATAAATGTGGCCCAAATCCCTCAAAATACAATGGTGTGTATTTTATTAACAAATAAAAATTGTAGCATTTTTATTTTTTAATAAAATAACTGCACCAGGTAGTTTTGGAGGGCTAAAGTTTGTGGGTGTGAGGTTTTAGAAAAAATGCCTTTACATTGTGGTCTATGGGAACCATGTGTTCCTAGTAAATATATGTATATGCTTATATACATATATATTTATGTGTTAATATGTGTATATACAAATATTAACACATAAATATACGTGTATATATTCACATACATATATATTTACAACTTGGTGCCAACGCAGCGTGACTTACCCCTTTAGATGTGCAATTTTTCATGCCATGTCTCACGGTATGAAAATGAGACTCCCATTGGAGCATATGAAAACGCACTATATTGAACGCATAGCTTCCAAGCAATGCAAACGCGAGGTTGCGTTTGCATTGCAGGCCACTTCAAATACCAGCCCACAATTGCATGCACTGGTATTATGAGTTGGGCGAAATATCGCACTCGCAAATACTCAGTTTTGCGCTCCACTGGTAATCCGGCCCTTAGTTTTTTATGTCCATTCAATGAAAATCTATTCAGAAAAGAAAAAAATAAGTAAGAGTTTAGACCTAGTTTTGTAGGATTTTTGTAACTTATAAAGAAGCTTAAGATGTGTGTCCTTATGTCAAGAAGTAACATAAGGACAAGTGAGGTTTAAAAATGGTGAAGGTTCCAAAAACTAGGAGCTCTATCTACTATAGTGAAATTGCAATGGGAAATAAGAGTAGGCAATAGAATAAAATATGCCAAGTAGCAATCATTGGTAAAAGATTTTTTCATACAAGTAAAAATTAAAAGTATGAAGCCTTGACAAATAACCACGCACTTCCTCTCAAGTTCAACAAAAGACCAGAATTGGATTAAGCTCTAAAACTACAAGAGCCCATATGAACTTCCTATTAGTTTGTTTTATATAGAATAAAATGCTTTCTGGGCCATCTTGGCTTTTTTATCAAATAAAAACGAGATATTTTTACGTAAAGTAAGGCCTAAGCCTACAAAAAGGATGTATTTAAAAATTGTGTAATGAATTTGTTTGTTTTATTTCTGTTTTTAATAATATTTTCAATTAATTATGAATTCAAACTACCAAACTTACTTATCAACTTATAAAGCATCCTTATATTTTTGATTTATTCAATTCCACTCCATTCACTCCAGAATAGACACTGTACTCAGCGGATTCTTTGTAAAGTAAAACAACACTTTTATTGAAGCTGTATTAAAAAGGAATATTCCCAACTGGGTAGCTTGTTCACTGGGACACCAAGTGTGAGAATAAAGGTGTTATACCTAAACATCTACCCCCAACCTCTATTTAAACTACTTGTGTAATTTACTTCCGGTCGAGAGAGCCAATGGTCAGGGATCTGCTCAGGGGTTGCACCCGCCACCTCACAACAAAAACGCATGGCTAATTTAAATTGCCTATCATAGCGTGTTGTGTATTATATACTGTACGTCATCCATGTGACAAAATAGTCAGCAGTCCCTCCAATTGCCTCTGATGATCGCGCAACACCTAACCCATTTAAAAACATAGCTTCATGCTATACAAAATCTAAACCAAGTTAAAAACAAACAATATGTTACATCAATCATTGTTGGATTAACTTTAAACAGGAACGACTAGTTGTATGGTAGTAAACTTTGGCATTTTTTATATTGATTTGTATGAGAGCGTATTTTGACACTAGTGATGTTATTATTCCATTAGATCAGCATCAGGGCAAAGTTATTTCCAAGACTGTCTGATCATAGAAGCTCCATTCATCTTAGAAACACACTGTAAATCCAACTGTGTGTTTAATCCCCTTGGGGACACCATATCTATTCGGTAGATCCATTGCATCTCATTTTGCAACAGTCTCTTGTACCTATCCCCTCCTCTCTTCAGAGGGGGCACATGATCTATTAACGTAGTTCTCAAGCTAGCAATAGTGTGCCCCGCCTATAAAAAATGTATAACCACTGGCTGGTCAGAGGTTTGTTTCTCGATTGCTTTTGCCATTTTTTCCCTGAACATGGTAGAGGTCTTACCCACGTAAACCAAGGAACATGGGCGTGAGAGTGTATAGATCACAAATTTGCTCATACAAGATAGCCTATGATGTATCTTGTGTTTCTTCCCAGTGTAGGGATGATGAAATACTGGTCCAGTAACCATGCTATTGCAAGTGGAACAGTCCCCACACTTGTAGCAACCTAATTTCCTTTTACCATATAGCCAAGACCTTTTCTGATTTTACTGGGTCATTGTGGACTAGTATATCCCTTAGGTTAGGTGCCTTGTAGTACACTATCCTTGGAGCTTCCATCTGGGTGAAGGGCAGAGTCTTATCAGATTTAACAATATCTCAGTTTGCTCTAATTGACCATTCCATCACACTATATAAAGGTGTGTAGGAAGTTATAAATTGACTGCTCTATCCTGGTGTGTCTTATTCAATAGTGATATTTGTTTCTGCCCAGCCACTGACTGTGTATCCTGTGGATATCCTTACTGTTGTAGCCCCTCTGCTTCAATTTAGTGATCATGTTCTCTTCTTGTTCTTTTATAGTGTCATCAAGCGTATTGTTACGTGCCACCCTCATGAGCTGAGAGGAGAAGAAATCCTTTTTTGATGCATAGGATGAAAGCTCTATGCAGACAGTAACACATTTTATCCGTGGGCTTTGTGTATAGTTACATAGCAAACCCTTGTTCCCCCTCACTTTCACATTTGAATATATTTAGATTCAAAAATGGGATATTATTACTGTCAAAATCAAATTAAAATATAATTGGAGAGTCAAAGGTATTCAGCATCCCTATCGATGTTTTGAGGGAATCCTCAGAACCCCTCCACCCCAAAAACACATTGTCTATGTATGTAATTAATACACTGTCAGTTAGGTACTGACAGTGTATTAATTATGTGGGTCTCAAACCATAGCATATATAGATTGGCATATGCGGTAGCCATGTTTAAACCCATGGTGGTTCCAGCTATTTGCAGAAAGAAATCAGTTCAAATTTAAAGTAATTTTTCTCTAAACAAAAAGTTAATAGCTCTAAGAGAAACTCGATAATTGGTCCTGCATATGCCAATGTAGAACTCAGAATGAATCTGACAGTCTGTACACCCTCAACATGAGGAATAACTGTATACAGGCTGTCAACATCCATAGTGACCAATAGGTCATCATTTTAGCCAGATGATCTCAAGAAGTTTCCTTATAAGGGTAGCTGAGTCAAATGGGTGTGAAAAGGACTCCTTGTAAATGTTAATCAATGAACTCGGCTACATGCGAGCAAAGAGACCCCCTGGCAGAAACAATGGATCTGCCAGGAGGATTCTCCAATGACATGTGCACTTTTGGTAGCAAATATAATACCGGTGTCACTGGATGTTTAACACTCATGTAGTTGTATTCATTTCCATTGATTGCCCCCCTTCAAAGCCACATTTTAAAATAGAATTCAACATCTTTTTAAAAGTCTTGGTGGGATTACCTCTCCGTTTTGTATATGCAGTTTTGTCTGCCAGCTGTCTATTGGCTTCCCTCTTATAGTCACAGTAATTCTGTACAACAATGGATCCACCCTTGTCAGTGGCTTGCATAATAATAGAATTGTAATTTTTAAGGTTTTTGCAGGGTATTTTTTTCATCTTTATTAAGGTTAGATAAATATGTTACAGCTTGAGCTTGCTCACAATCATTGGTTAGCATTTAAGTGAAACTCCATAGGGAGGGATTAGTATTAGGTGGTTCAAAACTTGAGGGAGATTTGAATATGCTAGATAATGTCTGTGTCTTGTCTTTGAAGAAATTCATTAATTTTAGCTGCCCTTGTAGCTTATATATGTCCATGTTGGCCTAAAATTTGTCAACCTTGGGCATGGGACAAAGGACAGACCTCTATTCAGCACCTTCAACTCACACTCACTCAAAACACGGTCACTCGAATTGCAAACTATATTTACTTGCATTTTTTTTTCTTTGAAACCTCCCCTTCTGATATGGGACCTCCATCATTTCTTTGTGGTGTAGGTATAGGGGAGCTCCCTGCTGAACGTGTGGTTATTCCACCTAAAGGGCCCCCAGCATTAGAATTTACTGTTAACATTCTTACTTTCTGATATCTCACCACTGTGTCCAAATTTCTTCTACCTCTAAATTGTCTTCTACATCTAAATTGATGCTGTGTGTCATCCTTCCCATATAACCATTTGTATAGTCGTTTTTCACATAGTCTGTTTCTACGGTCACCAGTTTGCTGATTTTAAAATTAAGTAGGTAATTTATAAGGAAACTTCTGGCTAAAACATGATGACCTATTGATCACTATGGATGTTTACAGCCTGTATACAGTTATTCCTCATGTTGAGGGTATACAGGCTGTCAGATCCATTCTGACTTCTACATTGGCATATGCGGGACCACCCATTGAGTTCCTACTAGAGATATTAACTTTTAGTGTAGAGAAAAATTACTTTAAATTTGAAACTGATTTCTTTCTGAAAATAGCTGGAACCGCCATGGGTTTAAACATGGCTCCCGCATATGCCAGTCTATATTTGCTATGATATGAGACCCACATAATGAGTACACTGTCAGTACCTAACATCAAGTTCTATGTTAAATACATAGACAATGTGTTTATGGTGTGGAGGATAGGGATACTGACTACCTTTGACTCTCCTGTTAGATTTAAATTTGATTTTGACAGTAATACTATCCTGTTTTTGGATCTAAATACATTCAAATGTGAAAGTGAGGGGACACTAGGGTTTGCTATAACTACCTACACACCTATACATAGTGTGATGGAACGGTCAATTAGTGCGAACTGGGATATTGTTAAATCTGATAAGACTCTGCCCTTCACCCAGATAGAAGCTTCAAAGATAGTGTACAAAAAGGCACCTAACCTAAGGGATATACTAGTCCACAATGACCCAGTAAAATGCTATCAGAAAGGGTCTTGGCTAGATGGTAAAAGGAAATTAGGTTGCTACAAGTGTAGGGACTGTACTACTTGCAATAGCATGGTTACTAGACCAGTATTTCATCATCCCTACACTGGGAAAAAATACAAGATACATCATAGGCTATCCTGTATGAGCGAATTTGTGATCTATATACTCTCATGCCCATATTCCTTGGTTTAAGTGGGTAAGACCTCTACCACGTTGGGGGAAAGAATAGCAAACCATCGCTGTGCCATCCGTGAAGCAATCAAGAAAATAACCTCTGACCAGCCAGTGGCTTGACATTTTTTACAGGCGGGGCACACTGTTGCGAGCTTGAGATCTATGTTAATAGATCATGTGGCCCCTCTGAAGAGAGGAGGGGATAGGTACAAGAGACTGTTGCAAAATGAGACGCAATGGATCTACCAATTAGATACGGTGACCCCAAGGGGATTAAACACACAGTTGGATTACAGTGTGTTTCTAAGATGAATGGAGCTTCTATAATCAGACGTCTAGGTTGCGATAATTTAATCTTGGAACTAACTTTGTCTTTATGCTGATCTAATGGAATGGTAACATCACTAGTGTCAAAATACACTCTTATACAAATCAATATAAAAAAAAAAACCTGTCAAAGTTTACTACCATACAACTAGAGACAAGTTGTTCCTGTTCAAAGTTAATCCAACAATGATTGATGTAACATAATGTTTGTTTTTAACTTGGTTAAGATTTTGTATAGCATAAAGCTATGTTTTTAAATGGGTTAGGTGTTGCGCGATCGTCAGAGGCAATTGGAGGGACTGCTGACTGTTTTTTCACATGGATGACATATATAATAAACAACATGCTATGATAGGCTATCTAAATTAGCCATGCGGTTTAGTTGTGAGGGGGCGGGTGCAACCCCTTAACGGATCCCTGACCATTGGCTCTCTCGACCGGAAGTAAATGACACAAGTAGTTTAAATAGAGGTGGGGTAGATGTTTAGGTATAACACTTTTATTCTCACACTTGGTGTCCCAGTGAACAAGGTAACCAGTTGGTACCATTTGGGAATATGCCTTTTTAATACAGCTTCAATAAAAGTGACGTTACTTTACAAAGAATTTGGAGTGCTTTGTCTATTCTGGAGTGAATGGAGTGGAATCAATATATTATATTGCACAGCACACCTGTACTCGCTCTTTGGATTGGTGAGTGCATAGGCAAACAAACTGTTATATATTTATATATATATATATATATATATATATATATATATATATTTATATAAATATATATAAATATTCCACAAAAGAAAAGCACTCTCCGGTATTATAAAAGTCAGTTTTTTACTGTGCAAAATGCAAATACAAATGAACATTTTCAGGCATCCGCCCATCCTCAGACATACATTTTAAAATACATTACCACCCTTATAAGTGCTCACCACGCTGTATCCCAAGTGATCCGCTCTGCCGCATCAGGAAACCCTGCAGAACACATACAGCGCAACTGCACATGCGCCAGCTGGACTACAGAGCGCCATCTGGGCCAACGAAAAAAAGCAAACATTAAAAACATGTTAACATTTATGTTCCTAAATTACCAATATCAATAAACGATATTAAAATGTGCACAGACATTGTAGGAATTAACCAATAGCATGTAACCTGAAAGATAAGGTAGTAGCACATAACAATAGAAACCATTACTAATACACTATGCCAGAATACATCTAGATAATATAAAACAAAGGTTTGTGTTGTGTATCATTTATTCATCTCAACCCCAGGGAAATATTACATCTCGACTTTCAATGAGGGAAGTACACTGAAAAGAATGAACATTATTAGTTCATTAATGCACTGTAGTGATGGAGCACACAAACTATCATAAAATCGTACCTACTAGGAAATAATTGTATCACAACCCCAGGAAATGTCACCTCTCCACTTATAATGAGGGCAAAAAAAACACCAAAGTTTACTACCATACATTTAGAGACAAGATGTTCCTGTTCAAAGTTAATCCAACAATGATTGATGTAACATAATGTTTGTTTTTAACTTGGTTAAGATGTTGTATAGCATAAAGCTATTTTTTTAAATGGGTTAGGTGTTGCATGATCATCAGAGGGAATTGGAGGGACTGCTGACTGTTTTGTCACATGGATGACGTATAAAATAAACAACACGCTATGATAGGCTGTTTAAATTAGCCATGCGCTTTTGTTGTAAGGGGGCGGGTGCAACCCCTGAGCGGATCTCTGACCATTGGCTCTCTCGACCGGAAGTAAATGACACAAGTAGTTTAAATAGAGGTGGGGGTAGATGTTTAAGTATAACACTTTTTTTTCTCACACTTGGTATCCAAGTGAACAAGGTACCCAGTTGGTACCATTTGGGAATATGCCTTTTTAATACAGCTTCAATAAAAGTGACGTTACTTTACAAAGAATTTGGTGAGTGCAGTGTCTATTCTGGAGTGAATGGAGTGGAATTGATGTATTATATTGCACAGCAACACTGGTACTTGCTATTTGGATTGGTGAGTGCATTGGCAAACAAATTGCTGCATCAGGAAACCCTGCAGAACACATACGGTGCAACTGCGCATGTGCCGGCTGGACTACGGAGCGCCATCTGGGCCAACAAAAAAAAGCAAACATTAAAAACATGTTAACATTTATGTTCCCTAGAAGGTATGTTTTTGAGAGTTAGTGCGCCCCATCACTACAGTGTATTAATGAACCAATTTTGTTCATTCTTTTATCTAACAGTGTACTTGCCCTCATTATAAGTGAAGAGGTGACATTTCCTGGGGTTGTGATACAATTATTTCCTAGTAGGTTCGTTTTTATGATAGTTTGTGTACTCCATCACTACAGTGCATTAATGAACTAATCTTGTTCATTTTTTCATCTGTCAGTGTACTTGCCCTCTTTGAAAGTCGAGAAGTGATATTTCCTTGGGGTTGAGATGTATAAATGATACACAACACAAACCTTTGTTTTATATTATCTAGCTACTACCTTACCTTTCATGTTACATGCTATTGGTTAATTCCTACAATGTCTGTGCACATTTTAATATCGTTTGTTGATATCGGTTATTTAGGAACATAAATGTTAACATGTTTTTAATGTTTGCTTTTTTTTGTTGGCCCAGATGGCGCTCCATAGTCCAGCCGGCGCATTGCGCAGTTGCACCATATGTGTTCTGCGGGGTTTCCTGATGTGGCAGAGCTGATCATTTGGGATACAGTGTGGTGAGCACTTATAAGGGTGGTAATGTATTTTAAAATGTATGTCTGAGGATGGGCGGATGCTCAAAAACGTTCATATGTATTTGCATTTTGCACAGTAAAAAGCTGACGTTTATAATACCGGAGAGTGCTTTTCTTTTGTGGGATATTTGTATGCATTGTTGGAAGTGCACCCCAGAGGTTGTATTGCTGTGAGTGTGCTGGGTTCTCTTGGACTGTTATATATATATATATATATATATATATATATATATATATATATATATATAATTATTTTTAAACACATTTTATCTTTTTTGATCTGACTGCATTGTACATATTAAAGACTTTAGAAATCCTCAGTAAATCCATTTGGGGCTGCCGTAAATCATTTGAAGGTAAAATTTAGGTTTTGATTAATCTGCCCTTAAGCAGGTTTGAAACTAGTATATTGACAAGAAAATCTTCACTCTTTTCTAGCATACATGGAAATTTTGAGTGTATTGATTTTGTAGCATCTTCAAATGAGCTAATTTTCTAATATTCATGTCTACTTTTTTCCAGTAGAAATCCTAAAGAAAAGATGAAACTGAAGAGTTCAGTAACTTTAATTTGAGGATTTACTTCAACAAGAAGCAAATTAAGTCTTAAAGTGCCATAAAACATTTTAAGTTATGTGAATATTATAGAAGGGTCAACTAAGGTAAAACAGTGTGTGGGGAAAAAAAGTGTAAAAAAAAAACTTATCAGAATTTTAATAAAATTTCCAAAAATCTGCAAAATTAATGAAGCCTGCTACACCATACCTTGTGGTGTCATGTAACAGGGGGGGGGGGGTTGAGAAGGAACAACCCTGCTATCTACTACCTACTGAAGAAAGGATATAAAAAAAAAAAAAAAGGTAATGGAAACATATTTGTATCCACTATATATATGGCCAGTTCCAATACACAACAATAAAAATGTTACTCATGCTACAATCAACCTATAAAAATACAGGGAATTCAGCACTTTTTTTTATAAAAATTGAACAGCTTCAAAGGATCTTATACAAGGTAAATGTTTCCAATGAAGGAAAAAAACTGTGTATAAAAACACCAAGTAGCACTGTAAAACTAATGCTTAAACACAATACATGAATACATACATGTAATAACATACATATATATATACATATAGAACAGGCAATCAGACAAATGTAATATATAATATATTTTATATAAAAAAACAAATTGATAGAGTCCCAAAAAATAAAATAAATTCTATTGATGACAATAGATCATACAAAATAGAGATGAAAATAAAAAGTACTTTAGATCCTACTACGAGAGAGGTTGAAAAGAACGTTACTCCTTCAAACAATCAGTTCTGCTGCTCCTCTTATACGGGTGATTCTGATATCCCCAAACCAACATCTAAGGGAAAAAGAAGAGGAGAGAAGTGCAAAGAACGATTCAAGTGTAGATTTAGTATTTTATTATAGCCTCACTCACTATATTGTATTCACAGGCACATCAAACAACTGGTTAATCAGTCCAAAGCATTATGTTGAACAATCAAAGCTTGGTCCAGATAAGGTGAACAGGAGGTGAAAATTATAACACAGAGATTCTGTTTGGTAAGTAGAATTGCACCTCACTGCCGTGAAACCTATACCAGCCACTAAGCCCGCTGATCCGCACTGACTTCCGTCACAGACACACCCTTGGCTCTATCCTGTAGATGCCTCAATGTGCATGTGAGGATCTACGGAAGCCTCACAAGGCCAAAATTAATACTACTAACAGCTGATTCTACGTGTTTTGTCCCGTAGCGTCGGGACTTTCTCAAGAATACTAAGCAAATTCCGCTTTGTTCCTAATAAAGGGTATCCAATAAATACACCCCCAGTGTTTGACTAATCATGGATTTGAAGATGTTTAATTGAGATATATATATATATATATATATATATATATATATATATATATATATATATATATATATATATTGAAAATATGTATATTTCATGGGATGTATCAATATGTATTAAAACGGGGTCAATCATCTATATAAATATGTTGTTATTAATACTGAGGGGATTATCTTCATAGTAAATTTTAATATAATTCAATATAAAATCATCAAGACATAGCGCCAAATGTTTAGCAAACTATTAATAAAATAAATAAATAAAATGAAACATAATGTATGCACAAAAAAAACCTCAAATGTAACATAGAATATACATGTATAAAATTAATTTATGATATATATATATATATATATATATATATATATATATATATATATATATAAAATGAAAATATATAGTTAACATTAAAAATCTATAACAAATATGACATTTAAAATAGGATATAAAATTTCATAATTTAATGATGCATGAATATTAATAGGAACACACACATTAAAAACCTACCAACATTCTATATGTTAAAAAAACTAAATAAACAGAATACAATTTCATAGAAAAGCTTGGATATCTATATCAATATTTAGACCCTTAAAATCCTGACAGTCCAATGTCTTTATGGGTATCGGAGGGAGCGCTTAAAGCTTAATAGGATGTATAAGAGAAAGGCATATAACTATGATGATTAAAAAATACTTTAGTTAAAATTTAATACAACCAATAATAACATAGCAATTTAACTGTTTAAATTGCTATGTTATTATTGGTTGTATTAAATTTTAACTAAAGTATTTTTTAATCATCATAGTTATATGCCTTTCTCTTATACATCCTATTAAGCTTTAAGCGCTCCCTCCGATACCCATATTTTCACTTCTCCAAGCCCGCTAGGGGACTTTTTAGGAGGAGAGCTTTAGGACTCTATAGCGCTCAGTTTACCACACCCCACTCAGTCCAATGTCTTTACCCAATAAGTTTCTCTTTGTCTAAGCCGCAATAAATGGTTAGTATCCCATCTATCAGGGGCCACCCATTCTACACTATTGATAGTAAGATCCTGTGGATTTTGGTTATGAAACATTTTAAAATGATACAAAACACTATGGTTTTCAAAACCTATTTCAATGTTCCTGATATAGTGTTAGACTGTGTTGGCTGTCTGAGCTTAGTAGGAGCAATATCATTTTGTATATCCTTATTTTTTCTAAAAACAACTTCAGTTCGGTTTCCTAGCACTTTACCAAGAACTGGATCCAGTTTTAAAATGTTCCAATGTTTATTTAATATACTGTATTATTCATTTTGTAATGTTGGTTACTGTAACTAGTAACGAATTTAAGATTATTATCTTTCTAACAACCCCCTTGTTTCTTATTTTTGGACTTATTATTAATTAGTAAAGATCTATCCATATTGGCTACCTTATTTTGGGTCTCCTTTGAAAGGTTAAAATTATATCCTTTTTCTAAAAATGTATTAGTTAAAATATCTGCTTCTCTATTAAAATCTTCTGCATTAGTACAGTTGTGTTTGATCCTTTGATACTGTCCTAGGGGGATATTATTCTTTCATTGCTTCAAATGCCCACTTTTGACATTAAGTAAACTATTTCTAATAGTGGGCTTGCAAACGTTCTTTACTGCCACAGTATCAGTCTGAGTATCATGATATAAAATAAGATCCAAAAAAGGAATTGAAGTAGGAGAAGTTTCAAATGTAAATTTTAAATTATAATTATTGCCATTAATATGTCATAAAATGTGTAATGTTCTCAATAGGACCCTGCCATATTAATAAAATGTTGTCTATAAATTGATAATAGTAAATGATATTTTGTTCGAACGGGTTATTATTCCAGATCATACCATTTTCAAAATGGGACATAAATAAATTAGCGCACAATGGGGCAAAAGTAGTCCCCATCGCAGTCCTCTGTATCTGTTTATAATACAGACCCTCAAACAAAAAAATAATTATGAGTTAAAATAAATAAAATTGCATCCACAATAAACTGGATCTGTTCCTTAGGTAATTTACTCTCATTCAGTATATATTTCATGACAGAGGTACCAAGTTTATGAGGGATACTAGTGTATAGTGTAAATGTTTATTAAGTATCAAAAAAAGTAAAAAAACAGAGAGCCACAGCATTAGGAACAGAAACATGGCAATCTAGTATGCATCAGTATATCATAAAACATTTTAAAAGCATAAATGCTATACAAAGATATACAACACATACATATAGTTAAAACTAAGACAGGTCAGGTGAGGATATGGAGCTCTTAAAATTATAGGCAGTACAATATAGATAGAGGTAGCAGTAGCAATATAGAGGTAGCAGCTATAGAGGTAGAACTTAGACGAACTACACCCAACAGCACACAGAACCCCCCCACAAACATACAGGGAGGTATAGCCTGGGCAGAGATATAAACCGGGATCTAAGTTGTCAAAAGAGCATCAAATATAGCATGCTACATATAATTCATATGCACAATGTCAATAGGATGGTAATGACATATTCAAAGCTGGATATGCACATATATGTGTCTGAGGTTCAAATCAAGCAGTTTGTGTACATAAATAGTGTTCAGAAGCAAGAGCAATGTATTAGCATGCAGCGCAGGCAGACAGAGCACAAATAGCAAGGTGGCATAAATTGCTGAAAAGCCAAAGCAGAAAAGTGTATTGAGCAAAAATGTATGCAGTCGGCACTTAGCACGGAGAGTTCTCCAAGAGCTGCATAATTAATGTTCCTTATATTTTCCACATACAATTTTTTTTTTTTTTTTTATTATTCTTTATTTATAAAGCCAACAGATTCTGCAGCGCTGTCCATGGGTAACAAAGATAAAAGGACAGTACAATATGAGACACCAGACAAAATTTAACAAACAAAGGCCTAGATTTGGAGTTTGGCGGTAGAAGGGCTGTTAACGCTCCGCGGGTTTTTTTCTGGCCGCACCATAAATTTAACTCTGGTATCGAGAGTTCAAACAAATGCTGCGTTAGGCTCCAAAAAAGGAGCGTAGAGCATTTTTAATGCAAATGCAACTCTCGATACCAGAGTTGCTTACGGACGCGGCCAGCCTCAAAAACGTGCTCGTGCACGATTCTCCCATAGGAAACAATGGGACTGTTTGAGCTGAAAAAAAACCTAACACCTGCAAAAAAGCAGCGTTCAGCTCCTAACGCAGCCCCATTGTTTCCTATGGGGAAACACTTCCTACGTCTGCACCTAACACTCTAACATGTACCCCGAGTCTAAACACCCCTAACCTTACACTTATTAACCCCTATTCTGCTGCCCCCGCTATCGCTGACCCCTGCATATTTTTATTAACCCCTAATCTGCCGCTCCGTAAACCGCCGCAACCTACGTTATCCCTATGTACCCCTAATCTGCTGCCCTAACATCGCCGACCCCTATATTATATTTATTAACCCCTAATCTGCCCCCCTCAACGTCGCCGACACCTGCCTACACTTATTAACCCCTAATCTGCCGAGCGGACCTGAGCGCTACTATAATAAAGTTATTAACCCCTAATCCGCCTCACTAACCCTATCATAAATAGTATTAACCCCTAATCTGCCCTCCCTAACATCGCCGACACCTACCTTCAATTATTAACCCCTAATCTGCCGAGCGGACCTCACCGCTATTCTAATAAATGTATTAACCCCTAAAGCTAAGTCTAACCCTAACACTAACACCCCCCTAACTTAAATATAATTTACATCTAACGAAATAAATTAACTCTTATTAAATAACTTATTCCTATTTAAAGCTAAATACTTACCTGTAAAATAAATCCTAATATAGCTACAATATAAATTATAATTATATTATAGCTATTTTAGGATTAATATTTATTTTACAGGCAACTTTGTAATTATTTTAACCAGGTACAATAGCTATTAAATAGTTAAGAACTATTTAATAGTTACCTAGTTAAAATAATAACAAATTTACCTGTAAAATAAATCCTAACCTAAGATATAATTAAACCTAACACTACCCTATCAATACATTAATTAAATAAACTACCTACAATTACCTACAATTAACCTAACACTACACTATCAATAAATTAATTAAACACAATTCCTACAAATAAATACAATTAAATAAACTAGCTAAAGTACAAAAAATAAAAAAGAACTAAGTTACAAAAAATAAAAAAATATTTACAAACATAAGAAAAATATTACAACAATTTTAAACTAATTACACCTACTCTAAGCCCCCTAATAAAATAACAAAGCCCCCCAAAATAAAAAATTCCCTACCCTATTCTAAATTAAAAAAGTTACAAGCTCTTTTACCTTACCAGCCCTGAACAGGGCCCTTTGCGGGGCATGCCCCAAGAATTTCAGCTCTTTTGCCTGTAAAAAAAAACATACAATACCCCCCCCAACATTACAACCCACCACCCACATACCCCTAATCTAACCCAAACCCCCCTTAAAGAAACCTAACACTAAGCCCCTGAAGATCTTCCTACCTTGTCTTCACCATCCAGGTATCACCGATCCGTCCTGGCTCCAACATCTTCATCCAACCCAAGCGGGGGTTGGCGATCCATCATCCGGTGGCTGAAGAGGTCCAGAAGAGGCTCCAAAGTCTTCCTTCTATCCGGCAAGAAGAGGACATCCGGACCGGCAAACATCTTCTCCAAGCGGCATCTTCGATCTTCTTCCATCCGGTGCGGAGCGGGTCCATCTTGAAGCAGGCGACGCGGATCCATCCTCTTCTTCCGTTGTCTCCCGACGAATGACGGTTCCTTTAAGGGACGTCATCCAAGATGGCGTCCCTCGAATTCCGATTGGCTGATAGGATTCTATCAGCCAATCGGAATTAAGGTAGGAATTTTCTGATTGGCTGATGGAATCAGCCAATCAGAATCAAGTTCAATCCGATTGGCTGATCCAATCAGCCAATCAGATTGAGCTCGCATTCTATTGGCTGTTCCGATCAGCCAATAGAATGCGAGCTCAATCTGATTGGCTGATTGGATCAGCCAATCGGATTGAACTTGATTCTGATTGGCTGATTCCATCAGCCAATCAGAAAATTCCTACCTTAATTCCGATTGGCTGATAGAATCCTATCAGCCAATCGGAATTCGAGGGACGCCATCTTGGATGACGTCCCTTAAAGGAACCGTCATCAGTCGGGAGACAACGGAAGAAGAGGATGGATCCGCGTCGCCTGCTTCAAGATGGACCCGCTCCGCACTGGATGGAAGAAGATCGAAGATGCCGCTTGGAGAAGATGTTTGCCGGTCCGGATGTCCTCTTCTTGCCGGATAGGAGGAAGACTTTGGAGCCTCTTCTGGACCTCTTCAGCCACCGGATGATGGATCGCCAACCCCTGCTTGGGTTGGATGAAGATGTTGGAGCCAGGACGGATCGGTGATACCTGGATGGTGAAGACAAGGTAGGAAGATCTTCAGGGGCTTAGTGTTAGGTTTCTTTAAGGGGGGTTTGGGTTAGATTAGGGGTATGTGGGTGGTGGGTTGTAATGTTGGGGGGGGTATTGTATGTTTTTTTTTACAGGCAAAAGAGCTGAAATTCTTGGGGCATGCCCCGCAAAGGGCCCTGTTCAGGGCTGGTAAGGTAAAAGAGCTTGTAACTTTTTTAATTTAGAATAGGGTAGGGAATTTTTTATTTTGGGGGGCTTTGTTATTTTATTAGGGGGCTTAGAGTAGGTGTAATTAGTTTAAAATTGTTGTAATATTTTTCTTATGTTTGTAAATATTTTTTTATTTTTTGTAACTTAGTTCTTTTTTATTTTTTGTACTTTAGCTAGTTTATTTAATTGTATTTATTTGTAGGAATTGTGTTTAATTAATTTATTGATAGTGTAGTGTTAGGTTAATTGTAGGTAATTGTAGGTAGTTTATTTAATTAATTTATTGATAGGGTAGTGTTAGGTTTAATTATATCTTAGGTTAGGATTTATTTTACAGGTACATTTGTTATTATTTTAACTAGGTAACTATTAAATAGTTCTTAACTATTTAATAGCTATTGTACCTGGTTAAAATAATTACAAAGTTGCCTGTAAAATAAATATTAATCCTAAAATAGCTATAATATAATTATAATTTATATTGTAGCTATATTAGGATTTATTTTACAGGTAAGTATTTAGCTTTAAATAGGAATCATTTATTTAATAAGAGTTAATTTATTTCGTTAGATGTAAATTATATTTAAGTTAGGGGGGTGTTAGTGTTAGGGTTAGACTTAGCTTTAGGGGTTAATCCATTTATTATAGTAGCGATGAGCTCCGGTCGTCAGATTAGGGGTTAATAATTGAAGGTAGGTGTCGGCGATGTTAGGGAGGGCAGATTAGGGGTTAATACTATTTATGATAGGGTTAGTGAGGCGGGTTAGGGGTTAATAACTTTATTATAGCAGCGGTGCGGTCCGCTCGGCAGATTAGGGGTTAATAAGTGTAGGCAGGTGGAGGCGACGTTGAGGGGGGCAGATTAGGGGTTAATAAATATAATATAGGGGTCGGCGGTTTTAGGGGCAGCAGATTAGGGGTACATAGGGATAATGTAGGTGGCGGCGCTTTGCGGTCGGCAGATTAGGGGTTAATTATTTTAAGTAGCTGGCGGCGACGTTGTGGGGGGCAGGTTAGGGGTTAATAAATGTAATACAGGGGTCGGCGGGGTTAGGGGCAGCAGATTAGGGGTACATAAGTATAACGTAGGTGGCGGTCGGCAGATTAGGGGTTAAAATATTTTAATCGAGTGTCGGCGATGTGGGGGGAGCTCGGTTTAGGGGTACATAGGTAGTTTATGGGTGTTAGTGTACTTTAGGGTACAGTAGTTAAGAGCTTTATGAACCGGCGTTAGCCAGAAAGCTCTTAACTCCTGCTATTTTCAGGCGGCTGGAGTTTTGTCGTTAGAGCTCTAACGCTCACTTCAGAAACGACTCTAAATACCGGCGTTAGGAAGATCCCATTGAAAAGATAGGATACGCAAATGGCGTAGGGGGATCTGCGGTATGGAAAAGTCGCGGCTGAAAAGTGAGCGTTAGACCCTTTAATCACTGACTCCAAATACCAGCGGGCGGCCAAAACCAGCGTTAGGAGCCTCTAATGCTGGTTTTGACGGCTACCGCCGAACTCCAAATCTAGGCCAAATACAGGGGGAATTGGGATCTAAATGGGTAGGAGGGTGAGGAACAGGAGGTGGGGACTGCAAAGGTGGGGATGATGTAAGTGTGGAGTTAGATGAGTGCAACTATTAGGAAAGTGGAATTCATTAGTTACTGATTTGGTGATAGGCTTTCTTGAACAATAAGGTCTTTAGGTAGTGTTTAAAGGAGGAGAGGTTGGGGGAAAGTCTGACAGCATGGGAGGAAGTGATGGTAGAAGAGGCAAGGAGTAGATCGTTGTTGGATCTTAGGGGATGGGCTGGAGTATATTTGTTGATGAGTAAGGACAGGTTGGGGGGTCTACTCTGCATTGGTAAGGGCTTTGTAGGTCAGAGTGCAAATTTTGAATTTAATTCTTCTGCAAATGGGGAGTCAGTGAAGGGACTCACAGAGGGGTGCAGAGGATACAGAGCATAGGGAAAGGTATATTAGCCTAGCAGAGCCATTTAGGATGGATTGAAGGGGGGAGAGGCGGAAGAGAGGAAGGCCAGTTAGTAGGTTATTACAGTAGTCAAGCCGGGAAAATACTAGGGAATGGATTAGTTGTTTAGTAGTTTCAGCACTCAGAAAAGGACGGATTTTGGAGATATTGCATAGGTGGTTGTGACAAGATGAAGAGAGCGATTGGATGTGGGGTATGAAGGACAGATTGGAGTCAAGTGTAACTCCTAGATAGTGGACTTGGGGTGATGGGGAGATAGTGGTGTTACCGACAGTGATTGTAAAGTTAGAAACTGGAGTAGAATTAGATGGGGGGGGATTAGAAGTAGCTCAGTTGGACATGTTGATTTTTAGGTGGTGAGAGGCTATCCAGGATGAAATGCCAGATAAGCATTCCCGCTGATGTGGGAAAAGACAGAAGTAGAGAGTGCAGGGGTGGATAGGTAGATCTGAGTATCATCAGCATAGAGGTGATAGTTGAAGCCAGAACCTTGAGGTACTCCAACAGACAGAGGCAATGAAGAGGAGGAGTCACCAGCAAATGAGACATAAAAGGACCTATTAGAGAGATAAGAGTGGATCCAGGAGAGAGCAATGTCACAGATCCCAAGGGAGCTGAGAGTCCGTAGGAGGAGGGGATAGTCAACAGTGTCAAAGGCAGCCGACAGGTCAAGTAAGATAAGTATAGACTAGTGGCCATTGTTTTTAGCAGAAAGAAGATCATTAGTAACCTTGGTGAGGGCAGTCTCAGTTGAGTGTTGGGAATCCAGATTGAAGGGAGTCCAGCAATGATTTGGAGGATAGGAAGTGGGTTAGGCAATCAAAAACTAGTTTTTCCCAGATTTTATTCCAAAAAATAAGAAGCTAGCGGAAGCAGTGATAAGGGGTGGTAGTTTGCAGGAGAATTGGGGTCAAGGGAGGGTATTTTGCATGTTTGAAGGATGATGGAAATGAACCAGTAGTAAGGGATCGGTTGAATATGTGAGTAAAAGCTGGGTGAGGGTAGAAGACAGAGAAGGTATTAGATGTGAAGGGATAGGGTCAAGTGGGCAGGTAGTGAAGTATGAGGAAGAAATTATGGAACTCACTTCATTCTCAGTGGTTGGGGGGAAGGTACTGAGAGTGGTGGAGGGGGTGACAGGGGGTGGGGATGGAAGGTTGCAGTCTTGTGGTGGGATGTTACTTCGGATGGTAAGTGTTTTGTTGAAAAAGTAGTCTGCCAAGTCATTAGCACAAACAGCAGATGAAGGGGGTGGTGCAGGTGGATAGAAGAGAGTGTTGAAAAGGGAGAAGAGACTTTTAAGGTTTGAGGAGTGAGAAGATATGAGAGAAGAGAAGTAGTTTTGCTTGGCTAAGTGAGGGGCAGAGGAGTAAGAATATATAATGAACTAATAAGCACTGTGGGTTAATGGAGATGAGATTGTTAGGATTGCGTGACCTGGAGTTTGTTTTGTGAGAGACTGAGCGAGAGTGTAAAAGTGTGGTGATTGCTGCAGGGCGAGAGTTAGGAGAGATGTCACCAGCATCAAGCAGTAGTAGGAGTGTGAGTGACAGAAGGTAAGAGTGAGACTTGTAGGGGCATGTTTGATTAGAGACAGGAGAGTTAGATGAGGAAGTATTTCTAAGGAGGCATAGTAGTTCATGAGAGGAAAGCATAGGGGACGAGAGAAGGGAGGGAGAGATAAGGATAGTGTGGGGATTAATGATGTTATAAGGGCATGCAGTGAGTTTTAGGAAAATGGCAGACAGAAAGAGCAGAAAGACATAGAGAGCATTGTGCAGGTGTATAGTTAGTATGGATTACCTGTTAGTGGGGTCTGCAGTTTCCCCTCTAGATTCTTAAATCAAGTTCTTAACTCGGCCACTTATAATTCAGAGCCACTTTGAAGCTCAGAGCCAAGGCTTCACAGAGGCAGTGCTCAGCTGTATATAGCAGAAAAATTAGAGTTGGAATGATTTGATTCAAGGCAGCTGTGTTACAAGTAGACTAGTTAGGTAGACTGGAGTTGTATACTTGTAAATTAGATGGGGGGAAGCAAATGGCTGGTGGATACACGCAGAAAGTCATAAATTCAGACATCAGAGGAAATGCATACCAGGGTATTGAAAACACATTAAAGGGACATGGAATGGCAACCAGGGCAAAAAATGCAGAGGAGGAAATGCATACCAGGGTATTGAAAACACATTAAAGGGATGTGGAGTGGCAACCAGGGCAAAAAATGCATACCTGTAGAGAGATGAAATGACGAATAGTTAGAACAATGCTTCATGTTGTAAGTAGAGCATTTTGGATGATAGCATTATGGATTTAACTCCAATTAATCAGGCTGGTTTTCAAAAACCATGCATACACAAACGGATATTTTTAGCCCATCACTCACAGTCCTCGTCAGGAAAGCACATGAGGATAAAAGTGGCCTATATTTAGTCCTTCAGCATATGTAATATTCCTTACGATAACAGTGAACCTTGTTTTAAGTGAAGGCAGTTTCCGCCAAACGAACTGCTATGAATAGCGTGTTGAAATCCTCAGCATGTGCCTGTAAACCACGTCGACCAGTCAGCCAATGTGGACGCGTGTTTCACCCCCTCGTCAACTGTGATACGGGGCTTCCTCAGGGCGTGACTTGTTTCACTCACATCACCTATTTTTAAAGGCGGATGTTTGCTCTGCCCCTCGGACAGGTGAAAGTTTCATACAGCTTAAACAGGCAGTGTTCAGCCACAGATTTAGCAATACTTTATACAGTTAAATAGTTTGACAGTTTTCTGCATAATACATAATGACTATATTGACGCAGTAATACATTGCAATTTATAGTTTACAGATGCATTACTATACCTATTAGTCAAAAGATTTAGAAGAAACGGAAAACCAACAAAAAATACACTCAATATATACAAAGGAAATGAATAGAAAGATATAGCAAAAGGCTAATGAACGACTTGTTTTTATTTTCATAGGAAACATGCCTTATCTAATTTTCGTTAATTCCATCGGGAGCTGTAGTTGAAAGAGTAGAAATCCATCTACATTCCTTTTGTAGATGGACCTTGTCATTGTCACCTCCTCTGCCATTAAGGATTCCTTTGTCTATGCCTATGAAGTGGAGGCAGTCAAGATCACTAGAATAACATTTTTCTTGCGACACTACTGGTCTGAATTTTGAATTTAACATCGTCACAATGTTCAGTTATCCTGTCTTTTATTGCTCTTTTCGTTTTCCCAACATAAAAGATGCACACGAACAGGACAGGAGATACACTACTCCTTCTGTATTACAATTTACAAACGGCTAGATTACAAGTC
This sequence comes from Bombina bombina, assembly GCF_027579735.1. Taxonomy (NCBI): domain Eukaryota; kingdom Metazoa; phylum Chordata; class Amphibia; order Anura; family Bombinatoridae; genus Bombina; species Bombina bombina. Next base: position 323,271,406 of record NC_069502.1, on the reverse strand, counting down.
TTGCATTAGCCTTAAAAAGCAGCGTTGAGGGGTCCCAACGCTGCTTTTTAACGCCTACTGGTATTACGAGTCAGGCTGGAGAGGGTCTACCGCTCACTTTTTTCCCCGCGATTTTAGGTTACCGCAAATCCCCTTACATCAATTTCGTATCCTATCTTTTTAATGGGATTTTCCTAACGCCGGTATTACGATCGCCTGAAAAAGTTAGCAGTAGACCCTCTCCTGGCAAGACTCCTACCGCATTTAAAAGTCAGTAGTTAAGAGTTTTATGGGCTAACGCCGTAACATAAAACTCTTAACTAAAGTGCTAAAAAGTACACTAACACCCATAAACTACCTATTAACCCCTAAACCGAGCCCCCCCCCCACATAGCAAACACTTAACTAAAATGTTTAACCCCTAATCTGCCGACCGGACATCGCCGCCACTTTAATAAATGTATTAACCCCTAAACTGCTGCACTCCCGCCTCGCAAACACTAGTTAAATTTTATTAACCCCTAATCTGCCGTCCCTTACATCGCCGACACCTACCTACATTTATTAACCCCTAATCTGCCGCCCCTAACATCGCCGCTACTATATTAAATTTATTAACCCCTAAACCTAAGTCTAACCCTAACCCCCTAAATTAAATATAATTTAAATAAAACAAAATTAAATTACTACAATTAAATAAATTAATCCTATTTAAAACTAAATACTTACCTCTAAAATAAACCCTAAGATAGCTAAAATATAATTAATAATTATATTGTAGCCATCTTAGGGTTTATTTTTATTTTACAGGCAACTTTGTATTTATTTTAACTAGGTACAATAGTTATTAAATAGTTATTAACTATTTAATAACTACCTAGCTAAAATAAGTACAAAAGTACCTGTAAAATAAACCCTAACCTAAGTTACAATTACACCTAACACTACACTATAATTAAACTCATTACCTAAACTACCTACAATTAATTACAATTAAATTAAATAAACTAAATTATGAAAAAAAAAAAAACCCACTAAATGACAGAAAATAAAAAAAGAATTACAAGAATTGTAAACTAATTACACCTAATCTAATCCCCCTAATAAAATAAAAAAGCCGCCCAAAATAATAAAATTCCCTACCCTATACTAAATTACAAATAGCCCTTAAAAGGGCCTTTTGCGGGGCATTGTCCCAAAGTAATCAGCTCTTTCACCTGTAAAAAAAAATACAATACCCCCCAACATTAAAACCCACAACCCACACACCCAACACTACTCTAAAACCCACCCAATCCCCCCTTAAAAAAAAACTAACACTACCCCCTTGAAGATAACCCTACCTTGAGACGTCTTCACCCAGCCGGACACAAGTGGTCCTCCAGAGGGTCCGAAGTCTTCATCCTATCCGGCCAGAAGAGGACCTCCAGACCAGCAGAAGTCTTCATCCAGACTGCATCTTCTATCTTCATCCTTCCGGAGCAGAGCGGGTCCATCTTCAAGACATCCGACGGAAGTTCAATCTGATTGGCTAATCCAATCAACCAATAGGATTGAGCTTGCATTCTATTGGCTGTTCCAATCAGCCAATAGAATGTGAGGTCAATCCTATTGGCTGATTGCATCAGCCAATAGGATTTTTCCTACCTTAATTCCGATTGACTGATAGGATTCTATCAGCCAATCGGAATTCAAGGGACGCCATCTTGGATGACGTCACTTAAAGGACCAGTCATTCAGTCATTGGCCGTCGAATGAAGAGGATGCTCTGCGTCGGATGTCTTGAAGATGGACCCGCTCCACTCCGGAAGGATGAAGATAGAAGATGCCGCCTGGATGAAGCCTTCTGCCGGTCTGGATCTCCTCTTCTGGCCGGATCGGATGAAGACTTCGGACCCTCTGGAGGACTACTTGTGCCCGGCTGAGTGAAGACGTCTCAAGGTAGGGTGATCTTCAAGGGGGTAGTGTTAGTTTTTTTTAAGGGGGGATTGGGTGGGTTTTAGAGTAGGGTTGGGTGTGTGGGTGGTGTGTTTTAATGTTGGGGGGGTATTGTATTTTTTTTTACAGGTAAAAGAGCTGATTACTTTGGGGCAATGCCCTGCAAAAGGCCCTTTTAAGGGCTATTTGTAATTTAGTATAGGGTAGGGAATTTTATTATTTTGGGGGGCTTTTTTATTTTATTAGGGGGATTAGATTAGGTGTAATTAGTTTAAAATTCTTGTAATACTTTTTTTATTTTCTGTCATTTAGTGGGGGTTTTTTCCGTAATTTAGTTTATTTAATTTAATTATAATTAATTGTAGGTATTTTAGGTAATTAGTTTAATTATAGTGTAGTGTTAGGTGTAATTATAACTTAGGTTAGGGTTTATTTTACAGGTAAATTTGTATTTATTTTAACTAGGAAGTTATTAAATAGTTAATAACTATTTAATAACTATTGTACCTAGTTAAAATAAATACAAAGTTGCCTGTAAAATAAAAATAAACCCTGAGATAGCTACAATGTAACTATTAGTTATATTGTAGCTAGCTTAGGGTTTATTTTATAGGTATTTAGTTTTAAATAGGAATAATTTATTTAATTCTAGTAATTTTATTTAAATGTATTTAAATTATATTTAAGTTAGGGGGGTGTTAGCGTTAGACTTAGGTTTAGGGGCTAATACATTTATTATAGTGGCGGCGACGTTGGCGGCGGCGGCAGATTAGGGATTAAAAAATGTATTATGGTTGCGGCGATGTTGGCGGGGGCAGATTAGGGGTTAATAACTATAATGTAGGTGTCGGCGATGTTGGGGTCTGCAGATTAGGGGTTCATAGGGACAATGTAGGTGGCGGCAGTGTCCGGAGCGGCAGATTAAGGGTTAATAATATAATGTAGGTGTCAGCAATAGCGGGGGGGGGGCAGATTAGGGGTTAATAAGTGTAAGATTAGGGGTGTTTAGACTCAGGGTTCATGTTAGGGTGTTAGGTGCAGACATAAAATTCATTTACCCATAGGAAACAATGGGGCTGTGATAGGAGCTGAACGCTGCTTTTTTGCAGGTGCTAGGTTTTTTTCCAGCCTGCTCAGCCCCATTGTTTCCTATGGGGAAATCATGCACGAGCACTTTTTGCCAGCTTACCTCTACCGTAAGCAACGCTGTTATTACAGTGAGATGTGGAGCTAAATTTTGCTCAATGCTCACTTTTCTGAGGCTAACGCCGGCTTGAAGAAAACTCGTAATACCAGCGTTGGCTTAAGTGAGCGGTAAGAAAAAAAGGCTCGTTAGCCTCGCACAGCCTTACCGACAAAAACTCGTAATCTAGGCGTATGTGTTTTAATTTGCAACTCTTGTCATTATTGACTGTGAAGTCTTTAGTCCTCACCATAAATTTGCAGGCAACACACTTGCCACAGGGGAAGTTACCTACCACTTTATGGTTACCCAGGCAGTTTTTTTTTTTGGGTAGCCTTTAGGGGTTTACTAGCGTCTTACCAGTTTATCCCTTATGCTAGAGGCCTTTAGGCTAGGAAAATCTACCTCACGGGCAACATTTTCATCATTGGTTAGTAAACTCCAATTTTTTTAAGTATATTCCTAATGTCACCCCAATGGCAATTGAATTTAGTTACCAGCCATATCTTTGATTCAGTTTCTCTCTTTTTTTGGGAACAGAAATTAGTCATGACCAGTGTGCCTGGCACTACTTTTGGCCCTAGCAATAAATTTTTGGAGTAACATAGTAACATAGTAGATGAGGTTGAAAAAAGACCGAAATTCATCGAGTTCAACCTATACAAATATAAAATACTTACAAAAAGCTCCAGGTAAGATTAAATAATCCCACTAAAAGGTGACCCATTTAATACAAGCAATCATATCCATAAATTTTGTTTCTAGACAGAAATGTATCCAAACAATTTGTAAATGTGTCTAGGGTATTGGCATTCACTACCTCCTTTAGTAATGAGTTCCACAATTTTATTGCTCTTACAGTGAAAAAACGCTTCCGTGGCAGGAGATTAAATCTCCTTTCCTCCAACCTTAAATTATGACCTCTTGTCACAAACAATTTTCTTGGAATAAACAGAGTTTCTGCCATCTCTGTATATGGGTCTTGAATATATTTATATAAAGTAATCATGTCACCTCTCAAGTGCCTTTTTTCTAAAGAAAACAGACCCAGTTTAGCCTCTCCTCATAGCTTACATTCTCCATTCCCCTTATTAGCTTTGTGGCCCTTCTCTGAACTTTTTCTAGTTCTGCAGTATCTTTTTTTGCGATCAGTCCCCAGAACTGCACTCCATACTCAAGGTGAGGTCTTATCAGGGATTTATATAGTGACAGAATTATACTTTCCTCCCTTGAACCAATGCCTCTTTTAATACATGCTTGTATCTTATTAGCCTTTGAAGCCGCTGCCCTGCATTGTGCACCCATCTTTAGCTTGTTATCTATTACTACTGTTACTATTACTACTGTTTGGCTAAGTCTTGTCCCATTTAAATAATACATTGCCTGCTTATTTTTACTTACACAATGTAGAACCTTGCATTTCCCCATATTAATCTCATTTTCTATTTACCTGCCCATATTCTATTTTTTGCAGATCCCTTTGTAACGAAAGCTCATCCTGCTCTGACCTAATGACTTTACTTAACTTAGTATCATCTGCAAAAATAGAGATGTCACTATTTAATCCTTGCTCCAAGTCATTTATAAAAATATTAAAAAGAACAGGGCCCAGTACTGATCCCTGGGGGACTCCACTAATTACATTTGTCCAATCTGAGTATGATCCATTCACTACTATTTGTTGTCCCTATCTTTTATCCGGTTATTTATCCATGAGCTAACATTTTCATCTATTCCAGTCCCTTAATTTTGTGCATTAATCTCTCATGTGGCACTGTATTAAATGCCTTTGCAAAATCTAAGTATATCACATCAACTGATTCCCTTGTATCTATATTTTTACTTACTTCCTCATAGAATCTATTTAGATTAGTTTGACATGATATATTTCTCATAAAACTGTGCTGATTTGAACTCATAATCTTGTTTACACAAATATGCTCATCAATATAATCCCTTCAAATATCTTCCCAATTATTGATGTCAGACTAACTGGTCTATAGCTTCCTGAATCATCCCTGCTTCCCTTTTTGAAGAGTGGCACCACATCAGCTTTATGCCAATCTTGGGGGACCATGCCTGAGGATAATGAGTAGAGATTTGTCTATAACAGTGCTAAGTTCCCTTAACACCCTTGGGCGAATTCCATCTGGGCCTTTCCAGGATTCTAGACTCCATTTGTGATGCATGTTGGTCATATTTTTCCTTAGATGAACAGGTCCTGCGAAGCTGCAGGAACTGTCCTCTAGGAATCCCTTTTATAAGGTGGGCAGGGTGAAGACTGGAAGCAATCAATAGACTATTTGTGGCAGTTTGTTTACGAAAATTGTCAGTGACCTGATTCTCTTTCTATTATAACCTTTACATAGAAATGAAATTTCAGAGTCACCTAATTGGAGAGTCAGCAAAATATTTTTATTATTGCTGTTGAGTTCTGAAGTAAAGTATAAGTAAAAATATCACTGCAGAGTAGGGAGAGATATGGATAAAAAGAGAACGACAAGAAAAAAGGAGAGTGTAATCGTATATAGTTGTACACGGCCATCTACAGCCAGCAAATAGACAGTTTTCAATGTTGGTACATTAGGATGCATATCTTCTCTATGCCTGTATGTATGTAATCCATTTAAAACATATAAAAACAACAACAAAACCCCTGGAGGGTGTCAGAATTTAGTACAACCTTTAAACCTATACATGGGTTATTGCCTGTCATTATTGGTGCCTGAGGTCTTTACAATAGGATAGTGGTATGCTATCTCGGCCGCAGACTACACACCATCAACATGAAATGGATTCTAACAACCCCTTGGAAGTCTCTACTTACTATGCAAGGCAATCTAAAACCTTATATTAGATAAGTGTTGTACCCTTTGCTTATTATATATATATATAATCAAGGGTTAAGGAGCTACTTCTGTCTTTTCCTCATTCTAGATGTGTAGCAATATATAAACGGGATGCTATCAGATGTTATGTATTACTGGCTCCAGATAAAGAATAGGAACTATGATGGTATATCTCTATCTACTAATGCATTATAATAGGTTTAATAGGAGTTTGTAATAAACCAACTAAAATCCACGATTAAATAGATGTAAAGTATTATACACACTTCCCATAGTTGGTTAGCAATTTGATGTCTAACTATATATAAACTTGCTCATGTGTAGGTAGCAAATCGTATATAAGGGTGTAGTAACAAGCTAGTATTATGGTGATATGTTAATCACCATATGGTGATATGTTAATAACCATGCTTAATCATAGGCAGTATAGGAAAGAGTATTCTGGATTATCTAGATAGCCTTAATGGTTGTTGAATGTTAGCGTGTCTCAGTAATTCATTAAGGCATTTAATGACTACAGATCATACTAGTTTTAGCTTGGGTTATACAAAGAATATGAGTAACATAAGTGATTGAGTGGCAGTAGGAACATGTGGGAAACATAATGTACTTATTACATCTAAATCTAGAAGACATAAATGAATCTCAGACCGAAAGTCATCAGTTATATAAAGGCTTTTTAACTTATACCCAGATCTATTTTAATAAGAGTGGATCTTAATGGAAGTGGGAGTTCACTATAGCTTCTTTCGAGCTTAGTAGTTCCGGCCATGAGTCATGGGCAGTAGGTCCTACTTCATACTTATCCCACTCCATGTCTTTCATCATGAGAGACGCTCACTGAAATGCAGGGCCCTGCATAAAGAAATCACCTGTTCGTGATTTGATTTTTTTAAATCGTCTTGTTTCCTTAGAGCTGCTGCTTTTATAAGCGGTAAGTAGCTCCACAACCTTTTTTCCTTCAGCTCTGGTTACAGATAAATGAGGATAAATGCCCTTGCCTCCGCAAGACACATTAGTGGACTCAAGTGTTATGGATATTATGCGGGTCCTCCATCTTCATTTCTCAATGTCAGTCTCAGATGTCACTTGGGTATCGCTTGGATCCGGATGCACCTCAACTTTCTCCTTATGATCAGTTCTGATCAGTGTCCCAAATACAAGCGGGATCACATTGTGGGTGTGGACTCCTGAGGCTATTTGGCTTTCCGGCTATGATTTCAGGGTGAGTAGAAATTTTTCATCATCTGGTTGTAGAAAGGGGAGATCTTTATGATAGGTAGACCTGTCTTGGTGGATGTAGACCTAAAATCGAATTCTCTTTTTGATTTTACTATAGTTGTCTTTCAAGATTCTTTATCAGATCGTGCTTGGTTATCTCTTCCTACAGGCTCCAGAAGTGATCGTGTATGAGCTGGGCCATTTTATGTTCCCATGTGTCTAAGGCTTCCATTTTTTCTTTATATACTTTTTATGTGAAGTCGCTTTATAAAACACTGCAGCTGCTTCACTAATTTGGATGATTCCCTCTTTATAATAGAGAAGATAGTCTAAACTAGACTACTTAACCAGCTGTGTGGGGGAGGGTGTTGAGTACTTGTAGAGAGGCCACCGCCCTAGTTCTCAACTGTCCAGATCTGGGCTTCAGTGGTTATGAACTCTGCAAATTTTTGTATCAGTCGGTTCTATGTTTCTTGCTTAGGTCAAGGCTGGTGTTTATTGAAGTTGATGATGCAATAATCTGCGGATTTAGCATTCCACGCTCTATAGCACGTGCTACAATTTTCAGAGCTCTGTATCCTCACCTGACCTTGGTCTTAGTTTTAACTATATGTGCTGTATGTCTTTGTATAGCATTTATGCTTTTAAAATGTTTCTGTTCATAACGCTGTGGCTCTCTGTTTTTTACTTTTTTGATACTTAATAAACATTTAACTTGTATAAGATCCTTTGAAGCTGTTCAATTTTTATAAAAGAGTGCTGAATTCCCTGTTTTTTATAGGTTGACTGTAGCATGAGTTAATCTCTCTCTACTTCTATTATATGTTTGACTATATTATTGTTCATGGGTCTCCACCAACGGAACCTCATTTAGGTAATATATAGGCTAGTGAGAGTATGATAGTTACATATGCCTGATCATTACAACTTATATTTATAGCATTTATTCCAACGATACCCACTTTTTGTGTTTTTTTATATATATATATATATATATATATATATATATATATATATATATATATATATATATATATATATATATATAAATGCAGCAATTGATATATGCATATAATGTATATGACAAACTTTGGTCAGAAATTTGCCTCAATTAAAGGGGTTAATGGGGGCTATAACAGAAACTGTTTCACAAGTAAGCTTTGCTGCATTATATATTTAGAAACTTAAATTAGTTCATACTGTTTTATGACCCTTTAAAGGGACACTACTCCAGAATTGTTATTGTTTAAAAAATTAGTTAATCCCTTTATTATTACCCATTCCCCAGTTTTTCATAACCGACATGGTTATATTAATACACTTTTTACCTCTGTGTTTATCTTGTATTTAAGCCTCTGCAGACTGCCCTCTTATTTTAGTTATTTTGACAGACTTGCATTATAGCCAATCAGTGCTGACTCATGAATAACTCCTCAGGAGTGAGCATAATGTTATCTATTTTAGACACACATTACCTAGAACTGTCTAACTGTTAAAAAAAGTCAATATCCACTGAGATAAGAGACAGATTTCAAGGGCTTATAAATTATCATATGAGTCTATATAGCTTTAGCAGCAAATCTGATGATAAAAGTAAAAGGAAAGTTGTTTAAAATTGCATGCCCTATCTGAATCAAGCAAATTTAATTTTGACTATACTTTCCCTTTAAGTTTCAAGTCATACTGCAGCTATTCAAAAACGACTGCTGCATCCCTCAGTTTTTCAAAATAATAATAAAAATAATAATAATTTAGAAAGCAAATAAAAGCATTTTAGTTATCAAAATAAAAATCATGTGGAGATTATGTGCACTTGTTATAAAGTGCAATGTTAATAAGAGCTAACACGTTGACAGGTGTGGACAAAATTTAATTGTTATGGATCCCTTATGGTTGAGAGCTGCCATATAGCTGAAACACATACAATGTATATTGGTTGATTTGAATAGCCAATAGAATTTCAGTAGCTCTCATCCTATTGGCTGATTTGAACAGCCAATATGATTTCAGTAGCTCTGATGCTATTGGCTGATTTGAATTTAAAAAATCAAATCAGCCAATAGGAATGCAAGGGACGCCATTTTGAAAAGGCTCCCTTGCATTGAAGATTCAGTGTATGGTGGTGACCTTATGAGGAGGACGTTCCGCGCCGGATGTCTTCAAGGATGGACCCGCTCCACGCCGCCGGGATGAAGATAGAAAACGCCGCCGGGATGAAGATAGAAGACGCCACCTGGATGAAGATAGAAGATGCCACCTTGATGAAGATAGAAGATGCCACCTGGACAGATGAATACCTTGCCACCAGGATGAAGACTTCTCGCTGCCTGGATGTCCGGACTTCAGAAACTGTAAGTGGATCGTCAGGGTTATTGTTATTTTTTTTTTTACTTTTTTGGGCTTTCTTAAAATAGCTAAATGCCCTTTTCAAGGCAATGCAAAAGAGCTAAATGCCCTTTTAAGGGCAATGCCCATACAAATGTCCTTTTCAGGGCAATGGGCAGCTTAGGTTTTTGTTAGAGTTAGGTTTTTTATTGTAAAAATCATAAAAATGGTTCCTCTAGATCTCACTGTAATAGATACCTTCAATGCACACTCAAACAGAACGTTATCCCCTCAAACACGTTCAAATTATGAGAAAAATTCAATAAAGGATATAGGGAGTTGTGCCCATAAAACTATCAGGGCTGAAGGTCAAACGTTTATATATAATCAATTAGAATTATACCAACAGTATAGCTACACAGTATATATATATATATATATATATATATATATATATATATATATATATATATATATATATATGGTTTCGTAAAATTTGTATATAAACACTTAATTACCTGGTAGAATATATATATCAAATTTTAATTTATAAATGCATTAAATAAAATATAATCACACAATTTTAAAAATATAATCACACAATTTTAAAATAAGTTGTGGCCACAACTATATGAATAAATGTTAATGGAATATTCCAAAATGTATAAAAAATCCGGATAAAATCTATATCTGTGTAATTGCAACAATTTAATCAATTGTTTCAAAACTTGATACTTGCTGTATTCTGCAAAATTTTAATTGTGTTAGATTGTCTTTGTAAGTTCAAAGTATATGATCCTCGTTATACAACAATCAAAAATTGCTACAAAATACCTCTGTACAGGACGGCGTTCTCCAGCCGTTATTTAGCTCAATCAAGATGTGACAGTGGGTTAGCCAATCAGCTTACAGATCCTTGTTTCAAAGTTCAGTCAAGGTAGAGAGGCAATTTATATGTGATTCACAATTTGCGGTGTGCACCCTTAAACCTGCTACAGTGTCTTAAGTAGTTATTGTTTCAATTTCACTTAGGGTGGATGTAAATCCGTTATGCTTGGTTTCTGTGCTCACTGCAACTTTCTAACCGCACAGATTACATAAAGGGGGCTCTTACCTCTGCTGCTTCGGCAGTCAGTTGTTAGTATCCACTTAGCTGCAATCAGAGGGTGACTACCTTGTCTAAGCCGTATCTGAGCCTCCCATTTTTGTAACCGGGTATCTTGGAAAGTGCAAGCTAAGTTCCGTTTGTGTTAATTTCAGCTGAACTTGTATCAGCTCTTTCGAATGCGGTCACAGCAGTCAATGCCGATCACCAGCCGTATTCAGGGAACTCTGTAGTAAAAAACTTTTCTTTGTCCTGGGTTAAGCTGAACTCGTATCAGCTATTTCGTTTACAAAGTCTCAACTTCCTTCAAATCTACGCATTTCAGCATCACACAGATGCCTTTATCAAGATGACAGGAAGTTGGCTGGAATCCATCTTTTATATCCGTCTCTTAAAGGGATTTTTTATTTGCTTCTTAAAGGGATTTTGGTAACATATATTGCAAATTTGTATATTTTGGAATTATTTCTTATTTTAAAATTGTGTGATTATATTTTATTTAATGCATTTATAAATTAAAATTTTATATATATATTCTACCAGGTGATTAAGTGTTTATATACAAATTTTACGAAACCATATATATACTGTGTAGCTATACTGTTGGTATAATTCTAATTGACTATATATAAACGTTTGACCTTCAGCCCTGATAGTTTTATGGGCGCAACTCCCTATATCCTTTATTAGTTTTTTTATTGTGGGGGGTTGGTTGGATGGTGGATTTTACTGTTGAGGGGGGTCTTTGTATTTTTTTACAGGTAAAAGAGATTATTTCTTTAGGGCAATGCCCTACAAAAGGCCCTTTTAAGGGCTATTGGTAGTTTATTGTTGGCTAGGGGTTTTTTTATTTGGGGGGGGCTTTTTATTTTTATAGGGCTATTAGATTAGGCCTAATTGTTTTTATTTTGGATAATTTCGTTTGTTATTTTTTGTAATTTAGTTAATAACTTTATTATAGTGGCGACGATGTTGGGGAGCGGCAGAATAGGGATTAATAACTTTTATTAGTGGCAGCGATGTCAGGAGCGGCAGATTATGGGTCAATAAATTTAATTTAGTGTTTGCGATGCGGGAGGGCGGCGGAATAGGGGTTAATAGGTAGTTTATGGGTGTTAGTGTACTTTGTAAAATTTTAGTTATGAGTTTTGTGAAACATTTTTGTTGCACAAAACTCATAGCTACTGCTCTCAGATAGCGGAACGGATCATATCGGTATAGGCTGGAACGCAAGCATTTTAGCCTCACCACACAACTTGTAATACCAGCGCTATGGAAATCCCACTCAAAAACTTCATTTTTTTTGAGTGCAGGATTGACGTTGCGTTAAAGGCTACAATGCTTGCGGTACAGCTATACCAATAAGACTCGTAATGGCTGAGTTACGGGTTTTACACTGAAATGGCCATTTTTTCGGTGTTAAAACCGTAACACAAAACTCGTAATCTAGGTAAGTAATCATCTTGAATTCTCCACCAGCTCTACTTTTATGCTGTTGCAAGAGCACCATTTCTTCACTACCTCCAAGCTCTGTTTTTCTATTGGTTAACTTATTCAGCTTATTTAACTTCTATATCTTCCCACAGAGCTTGTTATGTCATGTTCTCTTGTGATATTGAAGGATCATTGTCACTATAGCTCTGAAGGTGTAATAATCTGTTTATAATTACTTAAAACTGGCAAACAGATTAAGTGTAGCTGAATGACTGAACACCAAAAGTTATGAACCTGAACAATTGGTAATCAAATCAACAGCAGTTAATACAGAAAAGAACCAGCAATGGAATATATATATATATAATTGTTTGAAAATATATATATAAATGGTAGAAACTGATTATAAGTAAAGAAATGTCAGAGAACAGAAATCTTCCAAGTATTTTCAACACTGGAGATTAACAGGTTAATGCTTGCAAGCTGCAGTTAAATGTTAAGTATAGTCTCAGGGTGGAGTACAAGCAAGTTAAGTGAGACACAAGCAGGCAAGCAGACACAGTTGAAGGAAGCAGCTAATGCAGTTAGTGGATTAGCAGATAAATATGAAACACATTGAGAGAGACAAGTATACTCCAAACATGAGCTAAAGTACTTGCGTGACAAAACCCAGGTAGGTGGTATCCAAGTAGATGCGGTCGTCCGGAGATGAAATAGCAAACAGAGCAGCAGAGCGTGCAGGTGAGAGCTGCGTGAGCAGTATGCAGTGTGTGATCCTCAGCGTGGAAATGAGCGGAGGGATATGCTAGTAAGGTAGATCCGGATCCTCATACCAAGAATAGTCCGTAGACAGCGGAGCAAGGTGTAGTTTAAAAGCACAATGAAGTGAAGAGGGCTAAGGGTAAAAAATAGCCACAAAGGTTCCAGTATAGGAATCAAAGGAATATCAATTGTAACAAAAATAAGGACTTGAGACAAAGTGACTGAGTAGCCAGAGAGGAACTCAGAGTACACAAAATAATCAAGCAATGTGTACAAGGGGAAGTGAAGTTATAAAGGCTAAAGGGGTGGAGCCCAGTTAAAGGGACATTACAGATCCCCCCCTCAAGGCATCAACTCCTGGGATGCCAAAGATAGCTTATGGGGATAGCGCTTGTGGAACGCAGCCACCCTCAGAGGGGCATGCACCTGAGAATGAGGAACCCAAGAATCCTCCTCCACACCATAGCCCTTCCACCGGACCAGATACTGCAATCTCCTGCGCTATATCCTCAAGTCGAGTATACACTCAACTTCGTATTCCTCATGATCGTCCAGAATAACAGGAGGTGGAGGAATCTTCCCACGGGTGAACTCATTGCTAGTCCTGTAGGGTTTCAAAAGTGAAACATGGAATGACGGGTGCAAACCATAAGTAGATGGAAGTTTCAAAACATCAGTTGAGGGATTGAGAATATGTGATATTGGAAAGGGTCCGACAAATTGACTTCCCAGCTTTCTGGATGGTATTGAGAGTTTCAGATTCTTCGTAGAAAGCCAAACCTGATCACCCAACTTGTAATCAGGACTCGGCCTATGAGTAGCATTGTAATAATATTGCTGATCAGACTTAGCCTTCTGTAGATGTTCTTTCAACAATTTCAAACTATTTTGTAGATTGGTAAGATAAGTAGTAACGGAAGGAGTATTGCTGCTGGTTTGGGTGAGTCTAAGAGATTGTGGATGATATCCATAGGTGGCATAAAATGGTGTCATCTTAGTGGAACTAGAAACTGAATTGTTATATGAATATTTGGCTAATGGAAGGTGATCAACCCAATCATCCTGCAGATGTGTAACATAGCATCTAAGGTATTGTTCCAGTATACCATTGACCCTCTCAGTAAGACCGTTTGTCTGGGGATGATAGGAGGTTGATAACCTCGGATGAATGGAGAGTGATTTACAGAGGTCTTTCCAGAAATTGGAAGTGAACTGAGACCCACGGTCTGTTATAATGGATTGTGGTAAACCATGTAACCTCACAATATGCTTTAGGAAAGCATCAGCTGTTTCAGTGGCAGTAGGTAAAGATTTCATAGCTACAAAATGAGCTAACTTAGTCAGATGGTCAACAACCACCATGATGGTATTGTGGTTCTGAGAGCTAGGTAGCTCAACAATAAAATCCATAGAAATAACACTCCAAGGGACCTCAGGAATAGATAGAGGAGTAAGATAACCAATTGGTTTCTTTTTCTCTGTTTTATACCTTGCGCAAACATCACAAGTAGTTATATATTTCTGAATAGTTTCCCCCATGTGAGGCCACCAGAAATCTCGCTGTAAGAGTTCTGTCGTCTTAAAGATCCCTTGATGACCAGATATTGGGATATCATGGAAATGGTTAAAGAGTCTCTGCCTAAGAGTCTGAGGAATATATAATCTATTATGAAAAGTATATAAACCGCTTGGTTCTTTTATCAAGTCAGTATGTGTGGGTATATTATCAATTGTTAAAGCTGAAAGAATGTCAAGCTCTAAAGTACTCAAAGCTGCTATAATTTTGTGACTGGGTATGATTTGTGAACAACAGTCTGCTAGTGGTTTATCGTCATATTGTCGGGATAAAGCATCTGCCTTACTGTTAAGTCTACCCGGTCTGTAAGTTATTTGAAAATCAAATCTATCAAGAAACAAGGACCATCTTACTTGGTGGGATGATAGAGTTTTATTTTGTTTTAAGTATTGAAGATTTTTGTGGTCAGTAAATATTAAAAATGGTTTATCAACTCCCTCTAAAATATGTCTCCAGACTTCTAAGGCACACTTTATCGCTAACAGCTCTTTATCACCAACAGAGTAATGTGTTTCAGCTGGTAATAAGGTTCTCGAATAATAAGCTACAGGATGGGTATTATGTTTGTCACTGATTCTCTGAGATAAGACTGCTCCTATGCCAGTGTCAGAGGCGTCTACCTCCACAACAAATTGGCATGCATGGTCTGGTAAACATAGTATAGGAGCGGTGGTGAAGCAGTTCTTCAAATAATTAAATGAATGTTCTGCTTCTGGAGACCATTGAAATCTTATATTTTTCTTTGTTAGTGATGTAAGTGGCTTTACTTTCATAGAAAAGTTCTGAATAAACTTACGATAAAAATACGTAAACCCCAAAAATCGTTGGAGAGACCTTAAAGTAGTGGGTCTAGGCCAATTCACAATAGCTAATACCTTCTCAGGGTCCATTTCAACTTTGTCAGGTGTTATGATGTAACCTAGAAATTTTATTCTTTGTACATGGAATTGACACTTTTCAGCTTTTGCAAAAAGTCTGTGTTCACGTAAACGTGTTAAAACCCATCTCACGTGTTTAATGTGTTCAACAACTGTTTTAGAATATATCAGTATGTCGTCCAGATAGATTATGACACATACATCTGTTAAATCTCTGAACATCTCGTTAATAAAATGCTGGAAGGTGGCAGGAGCGTTACAGAGCCCAAAAGGCATCACTCGATATTCAAAAAGACCATATCTGGTTCTGAATGCAGTTTTCCACTCATCCCCATCCTTGATCCGTATCAGATTATAGGCACCTTTGAAGTCAAGCTTCGTAAAAATGTTGGCACCATTAAGGCGTTCAAGGAGTTCGGGGATGAGTGGTAAAGGATATCGGTTCTTCACTGTAACAGCATTAAGGGCTCTGTAATCAATGATAGGTCTTAAGGTTTTATCTTTATTAGTAACAAAAAACAACCCTGCAGCTGCGGGAGATGTAGAGGGTACTATGAATCCCTTTCGGATATTATCATCAAGGTACTCACGTAAATACTGTAACTCTTTCTGTGAAAGTGGATAAACTCTCCCAAAAGGTACCCTAGCCCCTGGGAGTAAATCTATAGGGCAATCGAAAGGCCTATGAGGTGGTAGTACCTCAGCCTCCTTTAAATCAAATACATCAATTAAGTCTTGATAGTGAATAGGAATTTCTGTATTATTGGAGCTCAAAATCTGATGAGGGAAACAAGTTGAATTACAATAAGAGGAATTAAATGTGATAGTGGGATTTACCCAATCGATACTGGGGTTATGTTTCAATAACCAAGTATAGCCTAATATTACTGTATGTAGAGCAGTTGGGATTATGTCAAAACTGATATATACTGTGTGCCCATCAGATGTAGAAATTAAAAGAGGTACTGTGTGTCGGGTAATAGGACCTTTATGTATAAGTGAACCATCAATTACTCTTATAAACACAGGATTCTGCTTAGTTACACACGGTATTTTATTGAGCTCTACATATGTAGCGTCTATAAAGCAATCAGAAGCCCCAGAATCTACTATAGCCTCAGTCTTGATTTGCTGTCGGTCCCACTGTAAAGAGAGAGAGAGTGTCAATGATTTTTGTCTTATGTGTGAGTTAGAAGATTTGATATTCAGTAGCTTACCCTTTTCTGTCATTGTAAACTAGGACAGGATGATACTGCATGGTCTCTACTAGCACAGTACAAACAGAGGTTAGCTATGCGTCGTCTAGTCTTTTCCTCAGAAGTTAAGGGACCTTTAATGACTCCTATTTACATAGGAGTCTGAGAATTAAGTGATTTTTCTGTAGGTGTCACAGGTAATCTTTTGAGTGGAGTCTCTGATGTGTATCTTTCTATACGTCTTTCTCTTATTCTGCGGTCAAGTGTTATTGCTAGTTTTATTAACCCATGTAAAGTATCAGGCATCTCCACTCTAGATATCTCATCTTTTAAAGATT
This sequence comes from Bombina bombina, assembly GCF_027579735.1. Classification (NCBI taxonomy): domain Eukaryota; kingdom Metazoa; phylum Chordata; class Amphibia; order Anura; family Bombinatoridae; genus Bombina; species Bombina bombina. The sequence goes on along the minus strand of NC_069502.1, from coordinate 323,254,622 downwards.
CATTTAAACCAAGTCTAAATTGATTTTTTAACGTTATATCATTCCAGAGTGAGTCAGTAGCCCACATCTGGAATTCAGCTATAAAATCTTCTGCAGGCCTTTTTCCCTGTTTAAGAGCTCTTAGTTTAGTTTCAGCCTGTATTTGGGTGTTAGAATCCTCATACAAAGCACTCATAGCTGCAAAAAACTGATCTAAGGATTCCAAAATTGGGTTATTAGACTCAAAAAATCGATTCGCCCAGGATCTTGGCTCACCTGTGAGATATGAGATTGTAGTGCAAACCTTAATGTTTTCAGTACAATAGGTCTTTGGTTTCATTGTATACAACAGTAAACAAGCATTTTTAAAATCCCTGAAATCACTCCTTTTCCCTGAGAAAAGGGTTGGGGGATTAATCTGAGGTCCTGGTGGTTCTGGGGATCTAGTAACTGTCAATTCTTTAACAACATTCCTTAAGGTGGTATTTTCAGTTTGTAAATCTGTGAGAGCTCTGGCAAGGTATTCCACCTTATGATTTAATGTGTCTAATTCTTTTTTGACAGCTTGTGGTTCCATACTTGCTGGTTTGTATGTGGCTTGATTATTATGTAATAATCTGTTTATAATTACTTAAAACTGGCAAACAGATTAAGTGTAGCTGAATGACTGAACACCAAAAGTTATGAACCTGAACAATTGGTAATCAAATCAACAGCAGTTAATACAGAAAAGAACCAGCAATGGAATATATATATATAATTGTTTGAATATATATATAAATGGTAGAAACTGATTATAAGTAAAGTAATGTCAGAGAACAGAGTTCTTCCAAGTATTTTCAACACTGGAGAGTAACAGGTTAATGCTTGCAAGCTGCAGTTAAATGTTAAGTATAGTCTCAGGGTGGAGTACAAGCAAGTTAAGTGAGACACAAGCAGGCAAGCAGACACAGTTGAAGGAAGCAGCTAATGCAGTTAGTGGATTAGCAGATAAATATGAAACACATTGAGAGAGACAAGTATACTCCAAACATGAGCTAAAGTACTTGCGTGACAAAACCCAGGTAGGTGGTATCCAAGTAGATGCGGTCGTCCGGAGATGAAATAGCAAACAGAGCAGCAGAGCGTGCAGGTGAGAGCTGCGTGAGCAGTATGCAGCATGTGATCCTCAGCGTGGAAATGAGCGGAGGGATATACCAGTACGGTAGATCCGGATCCTCATACCAAGAATAGTCCATAAACAGCGGAGCAAGGTGTAGTTGAAAAAGTGAAGAGGGCTAAGGGTACAAATAGCCACAAAGGTTCCAGTATAGGAATCAATGGAATATCAATTGTAACAAAAATAAGGTCTTGAGACAAAGTGACTGAGTAGCCAGAGAGGAACTCAGAGTACACAAAATAATCAAGCAATGTGTACAAGGGGAAGTGAAGTTATAAAGGCTAAAGGGGTGGAGCCCAGTTAAAGGGATATTACAGAAGGGTTGTATATGCAGATTTTATAAACCCTGATTGTGTCTGCATTAGACATTTTATTGCAGGGATATTGGTGGTATTGTTGGGTTGATAGATCCAAATCACTAAGGGCCTGGTGATTTAAACCTATCCGCTCAGAAGATTCTAAAAAGGCAGATTTTGCTATAGTTCTCCAAGGGTGTCCCCTGCATATCTGTATGTAAATTTGAAACAAGCCCAGCTCAACATAACACTGTATTACATAAGAGTTCTGCTGAATGTACACTTTTTGTTTTCAATTTCTATTACTTTAGACTTCAGATTGTATACCTTTTTTTACACAGTTTTCTATTTTAATGCATTTAATGCACTCTGTATAAGGATTGCAATTTTACAAATTCTGGTTATGCTTTGACAATTTCTTTGAAACTTTAATATATTAAACTCATACTTTGTATATTTATTTGTATAGTTTACAAAATACATTGCACTTTGTATTTGTTTTATTTAAAATAAAACTGAAAAACTGACAGCTTCAATTTCTCATAGAGCTTCATTACTTTCCATGGGCCTCATAATTAAAGATTCTCTAGTTTGGAGAGAAATTAAAGTGCAGACTTCACAGTGGTTGAACGCCCTGAATTCTATAAGAAAAAGTGCAGAATCTAAAAGTCCAAGGGTCTGATGATCAAAAACTTGCCGGTATGGAGAGAAATCTTTGGGTGCTTTTTTAAACATTATTTTAAACGTCTTTGAGGGAGCTTTTGATACTGATGAGATCATCTGAGAGAGGAGAGGTTTAGATCATCAAGCTCCAAGAGAGATGAGAGGTGCCTCCCATAGAAATTAATAAGGGCTCTCTGGAATGCAGAATTTCACAGGAGAGAGGGGAGTTAACAGGGGAACACCTGGGAGTGGAGAGCTTTATGGAAACATCTCTTATCTTTCTGGGACTTGCAGGCTCTACCCTTTTTTTTTCCAAAATAGATTTTTATTGATGAATATATTACAAAAACCACATAACGACACATTTATCTCTTGACATAGTTGGCAGCGGAAATACACACGATTATTCAAAAGGGAAATGACATTCAAAGAAGATCAGTGAACCTGGCATGGAGGTCATAAATAACATTTAATCATTCTCTGGTGCGTACTTGCACATTTCAATTGTTATGTATTGGTTATTCTAAGGAAATATTTAAGATTTTATATTTTAAGCAGTGTACGGCAATAAATGCCATACCCAATAGCCCTGACAGTTTAGAGAGGCAAAATAGAAAGTATATGTAGTATGTATAAATGGAAATAATGTTGTTAGGTTCGTTCACCCATACCCCCTTGAGGAGGGGGGGTGTAGGGGGAGGAGGGCAAGGCATCTGGGGGGGAGGGGATATTATAATGAGGAGCACCTCAGGACAGTCACAGTGAGGTGCATCCTCTGGGACAGGGAAGGGTTATAGTCAGAGGTAGGTCACCAGTGTTCCGAAGAAAGGGCAATTATGGAGTCGGTTTCAGGTAAGTCTCCCAAGGTCCCCAGATTAGACTAAAGGTATCTGGTTGGTTTTTCATCCGAAAGACATAGTCTTCCATAGATTTAATGTATTGTAGGTAGTCAACCACAGCCTGCCATCTTGGAGGCTGTTGTTTCTTCCAGTTCCTGGCTATTAACATTTTGACCGATGTCAACAGGTAAACTAGTAAGTATCTCTTATGCTTCGGTAACTTTTTTACCCCAATATGCAGGAGGGCTAGGCCCGGGGTATCTGGGGTCGGGAGTTCTAGGGCCGTACAGGTCGCACAAATTTTAGACCAAAGCGATCGGAGTCTGTCACATGACCACCACATATGAAGCGGAGTGTCTATCTCTCCACACTCTCTCCAACTTAGGGGTGAGTGTCCAGGGTACAGAGTCCGAAGTTTGGTCGGCACTAAGTGCCATCTGGTAATGATCTTAAAGTAAAGTTCGTACATAGTGACACAATGAAGCGCAGATTTAGTCATCTGTATCGCCTTAGACCAGTCTAGAGTCGTGTAGGTAAGTCTCAATTCAGCTTCCCAGGAGGTCATATGTCTCGTTTTTACAAGGGTGGAAGGCCCTAAAAGGGATTTGTAGTGGGCAGTAAGAGGCTTGTATAGTTGCAGGCTCGCTTTCCATCTGATCTCCCAGATAGTGGGTGCCCTGATCTTATCGACCAGGAATCCCTATGCTTTCATAAGGGATCTAAGTCTCATAAAATCAAACTCTAGGTGACGAGGGATGCCAAACCTAGCTATCATATCTTGGGATGGGAGAAGATTCTCGTTTAAGTAGAAGTCACTTAAAGAAGTGACCTCCAGGGTCTTCCAGGGGGTAAGCCGGATGTTAGGTAGCCCTTGCAAGAGTGACATGACCGGGTGGATAGGGGAAGGTTGCGGGGCTAACAACTGGTTGGGCCTCAATTGGAACCAGGCTGATTGGAAGCTTTTAATGAGATGGTTAGAGATAGGTATTCGCGAAGCTAAGTACGGGGGAACCCACAACAAATCCGAAAGGTCAATGTATGCTGGGAGGGATGCCTGCTCTAGCTCCCTTCATCTTGTGGGGGGTAGGGCTGGTCCCCATGCTGAGACATGCGAAATCAATGCCGCTTGGTGGTATAGCTGGACATTGGGTAGACCCAACCCACCTCGGTCAATCTGGACCTGGAGCGTAGCTGCCACAACTTATTGTCCCAAACATAGGAATTAAATGATGTTTGGAAGCCGTGCAGGATCTTCTCCGGCACTGGGATGGGGATACACCGCATGATGTAGGTTAACTTAGGGAGGATCATCATCTTTAGAGCTGCAATTCTGCCCATCCACGATATTTCCTCATATTTCTTAGATTTCAATCTGGCATCAACCCCCCTTAGTAAGACAGCATAATTTTCCTGTATCACTGTGTCTTTGACATGTGACAGGTAGACACCTAGATGCCGGATCCCATCCACCGACCACTTGAACGAGTAAAGTCGCTTAAGACACCTATGCTCTGACTGTCCGATGTGGATCATGTAGGCCTCTGTTTTAGACACATTAATCTTATAATTCAATATTCTGCTAAAGGTGTCAATAGTCTCTAAGAGGGAGGGGAGCGATTCTACCGGGTTTGTTAGGAAGAGAGTGAGGTCGTCGGCGAAAAGCACTAACTTCTGAAGGGTATCATGAATCTGAAGACCCTGGACCCTGGGATTTTCCCTAATTGCCTCCGCAAGCTGTTCCATCACCAGCGCGAAAAGGAGTGGGGACAGGGGACATCCCTGTCTGGTCCCGTTCCTGATGGCAATTTTAGGGGAACAGAAGCCTAAACCTTTGACCACGGCCGTGGGTCAGGCATAGAGAGCAGCAACAGCTGTACGGAATACTCGAGGGATTCCAAAACGCTCCAGGGCACAGAACATATATTCCCACCCTGTCAAACACTTTTTCCGTGTCCATAGACAGGGTGAGGAGGGGTAGTCCCATATCTGCCGCTTACATAAATATATTCAGTAACCTACGGGTGTTGTCTGTACCTTGCCTACCTTGTATAAATCCCACTTGGTCTAAATGGACCAGCGAGGGTAAGTGTTTTCCAAGCTTGGTTGCCAGGACCTTAGCATAGACTTTCACGTCCACATTAATAAGTGAGATAGGCCAATAGCTCTCGCAGAGCGTCGGGTCCTTCCCCTCTTTGGGTATAGTCAGGATACTGGCCTCTAGGAATTCGGGGAGGAAGACCCCAGTCTCCATAACCTCCTCATTAAAGCGAAGCAATATAGGTGATAGCAGTTGGGCAAAGGTACGATAAAATAGGCTTGTGAAGCCGTCTGGACCCGGAGCCTTGTGGGGCTTTAAGGCCAGAATGGCTGTTTTGATTTCCTCTAGGGTGAAAGGAGCAGTCAGGTCGTCTACCGAATCTGCGTCTAAGGAGGGAAGGTCTAACTTCGCCAGAAACTGTTGGGTCGCTGTCCTACGAGCGTCAGCTCCCAGAGAGTCGTTATTAAGGTCATATAGCGAGGTATAGTAGTCGGCAAACACCTTCCCTATATCTCTTGGTGAATGGACTGCACCTGTTGCAGCAGAAATCGAGGGGATTCTAGCCTGGACCGCATGGTCCCTGAGCTTACGGGCAAGCAATCTATCGGCCTTATTTCCTTTATAGAAGTATAATCGCTTAAGCCTGAATAGATTTGCTTGAACACGGAGCTGCTCTTTCTTATTGATTTCATCCCTGATAGTGCCTACCCGATCGGCAAGGGTGGGAGTAGGGGTACTTTTGTTAGCCATTTCAATCTGCCTCAATTCCGCATATACAGGGAGTGCAGAATTATTAGGCAAATGAGTATTTTGACCACATCATCCTCTTTATGCATGTTGTCTTACTCCAAGCTGTATAATCTCGAAAGCCTACTACCAATTAAGCATATTAGGTGATGTGCATCTCTGTAATGAGAAGGGGTGTGGTCTAATGACATCAACACCCTATATCAGGTGTGCATAATTATTAGGCAACTTCCTTTCCTTTGGCAAAATGGGTCAAAAGAAGGACTTGACAGGCTCAGAAAAGTAAAAAATAGTGAGATATCTTGCAGAGGGATGCAGCACTCTTAAAATTGCAAAGCTTCTGAAGCGTGATCATCGAACAATCAAGCGTTTCATTCAAAATAGTCAACAGGGTCGCAAGAAGCGTGGGGAAAAACCAAGGCGCAAAATAACTGACCATGAACTGAGAAAAGTCAAGCGTGCAGCTGCCAAGATGCCACTTGCCACCAGTTTGGCCATATTTAAGAGCTGCAACATCACTGGAGTGCCCAAAAGCACAAGGTGTGCAATACTCAGAGACATGGCCAAGGTAAGAAAGGCTGAAAGACGACCACCACTGAACAAGACACACAAGCTGAAACGTCAAGACTGGGCCAAGAAATATCTCAAGACTGATTTTTCTAAGGTTTTATGGACTGATGAACTGAGAGTGAGTCTTGATGGGCCAGATGGATGGGCCCGTGGCTGGATTGGTAAAGGGCAGAGAGCTCCAGTCCGACTCAGACGCCAGCAAGGTGGAGGTGGAGTACTGGTTTGGGCTGGTATCATCAAAGATGAGCTTGTGGGGCCTTTTCGGGTTGAGGATGGAGTCAAGCTCAACTCCCAGTCCTACTGCCAGTTTCTGGAAGACACCTTCTTCAAGCAGTGGTACAGGAAGAAGCCTGCATCCTTCAAGAAAAACATGATTTTCATGCAGGACAATGCTCCATCACACGTGTCCAAGTACTCCACAGCGTGGCTGGCAAGAAAGGGTATAAAGAAGAAAATCTAATGACATGGCCTCCTTGTTCACCTGATCTGAACCCCATTGAGAACCTGTGGTCCATCATCAAATGTGAGATTTACAAGGAGGGAAAACAGTACACCTCTCTGAACAGTGTCTGGGAGGCTGTGTTTTGCTGCTGCACGCAATGTTGATGGTGAACAGATCAAAACACTGACAGAATCGATGGATGGCAGGCTTTTGAGTGTCCTTGCAAAGAAAGGTGGCTATATTGGTCACTGATTTGTTTTTGTTTTGTTTTTGAATGTCAGAAATGTATATTTGTGAATGTTGAGATGTTATATTGGTTTCACTGGTAAAAATAAATAATTGAAATGGGTATATATCTGTTTTTTGTTAAGTGCCTAATAATTATGCACAGTAATAGTCACCTGCACACAGAGATATCCCCCTAAAATAGCTATAACTAAAAACAAACTAAAAACTACTTCCAAAACTATTCAGCTTTGATATTAATGAGTTTTTTGGGTTCATTGAGAACATGGTTGTTGTTCAATAATAAAATTAATCCTCAAAAATACTACTTGCCTAATAATTCTGCACTCCCTGTAATTTAGCTCTTAGTTTTCAACAGTGCACTTTTTTTAATAAAGTGTCCCCTGAGGTAGGCTTTAAGTGAGGCCCACAAGATTCCCTGGCTCGTGTCTCCCGTATCATTATGCCTCAGAAAATCTGAGATTGTCTCCACAAGTTGGGGGATCTCTCCTTCTGGTAATTTCCAGGAGGGTCTGCTGTCGGGGGGGCGCAACAATGAGCACCTAGCACTAACAAGGTCATGATCCGACCAGGGGCATGGTCTTATGCGTGGGGCACAGAATTGGTCCAAAGTCCAAGAGTCACATAGCAGATAGTCAATCCTAGAGTAGGAGTTATGCGGTTTAGAATGATGGGTTTAGTCTCTTTCAGTCGGGGCAAGGCAGCGCCAGATGTCATAAAGGCCATGTTGGTACATGAGCTTGCACAGCGCATTGGACTGGGTATTGAGATTTCCGTCAGTGAGGCATGTTTTAGTTTTTTTTTTATCTAGGGTAGGGTCCCAAACCAAATTAAGATCCCCTCCTATCATTAAGTGACCCCTCCTAACTTCGCCCAGTCTCCGTAAAAACTTTCTCAGGAATGGTATCTGTTTGGCGTTTGGGGTGTAGATGAAGGCCAAGGTATATAGTATTCCATTTAATGTGCAGACCAAAATCAGGTATCTGCCCTCTGGGTCACGGTCAGTATATTCTATGGCACGACAGACATCCCTATGGACCAGGATTGCTACCCCTCTCTTTTTCTCTGAGAAAGAAGCCATTCCACATATGGGGTAGTGTGTCGGGTTACAGAACGGTCTAGCATTTTTATCCCAATGTGTCTCTTGGAGGAACACAATATGCAGTTTGTGGGAGTTCAGATAGTTAGATAGAAGGCTTCGCTTAGTAGGGGAATTTAATCCCTGGGCATTAAGGGTGGCCACGGTTATGGGTGCCATGGGGCCAATAGACTCTATGTCTCCTGTGGGTCAAGGGGGGGGGAATGGTTACGAAGGGGACAGGAAAAGGGGGGGGTGAGCATATACGCTCTCTGCAATCTGAATGTGTTGTTTAGAAACTTTCAGGGTACTTAACGATGTTAATATTACACTATCTCAATGAGTGCTCTTAGTAGAAATTGTAAGAGAACACAACTATTAAGGTGGGGAGGAGGCGGCGTGCGAGGCCTAACCCCAGTCAGCCATTCTGGCTTATGCCTCAAGTCTCCACAAATGTCAAGTTTCTTCTATCTGTGTCGTATACGTCACTCTACATGTAGTGTGTGGTGAACTACGTGTGGCAAGTACATAACTCAACAAGAACAAAACATTACCAAATTTCAATAAAGTTGAACATATAATTCACAGTTAAGCAGTGCCATTATGTATGGGATAGCAGTTGGAACACTCACCAATATTCATAGTTATGCTAGCTAATCTACTCTTTAAGTATGGCTCTCTACTTAATAAACAACAAACAAACAACAAGCAGTGGTAACATATAATTCACAGTTAAGCAGTGCCATTATGCATGGGATAGCAGTTGGAATTCACACCAATACTTGTGGTTGTGCTAGCTAATCTACTCTTTAAGTATGGCTCTCTACTTAATAAACAGCAAACAAACAACAATCAGTGGTAATAATGTTGCAGTGGCGCATTAACACTTATACATCTCTCTACGTAGAAAGGGAAACATGAAAAAGAAGAAACCATACAATAAAAGGTACTGAAATTATCCATGCTAGGTCATTTGAAAAACAATAAAGGAAAAGTGATAGCCCCAGAAGGAGATATCTAAACCGTCAAGGGGGAGTAAGGTAGCTCTCTGCACAGTGTCTAATGTGGAGTGCTGAACAAGTAGGGACTCATGTAGTGCAAGAATCGGTAGAAATACTACATGCAGGCGGGTTCTTGCCTGAGTACTGTGAGGATTTTTTCTGGGTGTTACCCACTCTTTGGGGGAGAGGTCCCCACTCTGGGGCCAAAGCTCTCAACCCCCTGGTAGTGTCTTTGTGGTGCTGGGTATCAGGTGGATCCGGCGGTAACAGGTCCCACCTTTGCATGAGTTCTCTAGCCTGCTGTGGGGAGGAGGCTGTGAACTGGTGGCCATCCGTGGTTATATGAAGCTTAATGGGGAACCCCCATCTGTATTTTATGGCTTTATCCCTCATCAATTTGGTATAGGGTTGATAGTGGTGCCGTAGCTGGAGGGTGTGCGGAGAGAGATCTCGGTAGATTTGTATGTCTGAGTATTGACCCGGAAGGTTTCTGCCACCTGCAAGTGCTCGGAGTAGTTTGTCTCTAAAGGTATAGTAATGCAGCCGGGCTATGACATCTCTTGGTTTATCACCTTCCACAGATCTGGGTCTCAGCGCCCTATGCACCTGATCAACCAGCATCTCCTGACCTTCCTCTGGGCCCAAGATTGTAGTGAATAGCTCCCGGAGATACTTCTCTAGGTCCTGAGGGGAGACAGTCCGAATATTATTGCGCCGGGTGCGGTCTTCTAGGTCGGCCAATTTGACTTCCAGGTCCGTTATTTGCTCGGCTAGGCACTGAGAGTAACCAAGTAAGTTGGGGTGGTCAATCATCAAATCTTCCTGTTTGCGCTCTATAGTATCAGTGCGCTCGCCTATGGTGGCTATGTCACCTTTCAAATCTGCATGGCTCTTCTCAAATTTCTTAGATAGGGAATCATGGTGGGAAGCCAGGAGCGCGGTGATAGAGTCCATAAGGTTGTTGTTAACCTCCTTTTCAGCACGTAAGGAGCGCCCCACAGACTGGATCAGGGTAGTCTCACTAGGGGTCTCAGCTGAGCTACTAGCGTCTGTGAGTTCCTCATCTGAACCAGCTTGAGACCTAGAGAGGGGCTTGCTAAAGTGGTCCACCACTGTGCGCTTAGGGGTGTTAAGGGGCTTTTTCTTTCTTTTGAATGTTTGGGGCATTTTGTGCACCTGCATGGATATTCAGTAGGGTTTGTGGATAAAAGACAGCACTATAATGACCTGGTTTTATCTGGCTGACTGGGGTCTTGGCATCAAAAAGTGACTTACATGTTTTCATATTACATCACAACAAAACAGAATGGTTAGAGTCTGTACTGCTATGGATTTTGAGTATCACACACAACCCTATGGGCAGTGTTGCTGGATGGACTGCCCCTAAGGCACCAGAGCCCCCTCTCGACTCAGGGAAAGGGGATACGACCCGAAGGAAGGGGAAAGGGGAACGGGAGTGACCAGCCTAGACTAGCTAGGCCAGAAAGGGTGAGTGTTGAGGGGTTACACCTTTAGGTTACACTTATCTAACTAATTGCAATAAGCATTACTGTGAAGGAGACAACCTGTAGGAAATAAAAGTGGTTAGACAGACAGTAAAGTAATGCAGCACTCAACTTTTTTTTCGGTAGACCAAAGACACATATGCTAACGAAGGACCTGCAGTGAATAAAAGTTGTTAGGCAAGCAGTAAAATAACACAACACTCCACTTTGAGCCAGGGCTCAAAGACACATGAGCTGGCGCAGCAGCAATAAGCTAACAATATAGTAAGGCCCACTGATGTAGAAAAGTCAAACTGTGCAGCACAGGGCCAAAGACATGTGTAGTGACACTGCAGCAATATTTGGTAACAGTCTAAAGCGTCTATATTGACTATATGGACTGCAGAGATGTGTTACACAAATCAGGTGTCAGACTGTTGTGTGTGGCTGGGTAGGCACTGGGTTCCTCAACTATCTAAGGAGAGTCTTAGGATTTTCTGCCTGTGGCTGGCCTAATTTAGAGAAGGTAGTTTAAAGCTAGTTTCACATAAACAGTTCAGTGCCCAAGTAGAGATAGCATGTGCAGGCAATGGGTGTCCCAGCAGGGCTTATATAGTGGGTCTCAATAGCCACTGGGTATTACTCTCCTAAAAGTCTGCTGTAGGGGTTGGCAATATTACTCCTGTCAAGAGCGTTTCTAGGGCATGCCAATGTGACCTCCTCTGGTGGGAGTTTAGGTTCCAGAAAAGGCTGCACAGCCACAAAGTTCAGGAGGGGTAACAACAACTCAAATCCCCTCTAGTATAGTCTCTCCCCAAGCTGGGCAACAAAACTCTATGTGAGGAGGCCCCCTAGCACCTAGCCAACAATGTAGGAAATATATAAAGAAACAGTCTCACCACTCGATGTATAGCAGCTGGACGGCAACTCCTCTGCTGATGATGGAGGATCAGGGAGTCAAACAGGCACGGTTAGTATCAGGGCCCAAGATGGCCGCCATTTGCACCCTCCCAGGCTGCTTCAGTCGGTAGGCCAAACACTAACTGCCTCGAGGGGTAAAACTGGTCTCCCGGTACTTCACCACCGTATCTCCGTCTCCCCTGTGCACCGCACCAAAGCAGCTCCCGACGTTCATCTTTGCGCAGCTCTCAGCTGTTAGATCAGGCCGCCTGAGCTCCCACGTGTGCTGGTTCCTAAAGTTCCTCCAGGCAAGCAGGTACTAAACATCCGGTGTCTGGGAGACACCACACAGCTGACAAATGCTCTGGAGTGGGTCCCTGGCCCTCCGGAGCGAGTTAGAAAGCAGGGCTGAAGGTAAGACAAAGTTATCCGGAGCAAGTTGCATCTTGTTGCGGTAGGCGTCAGAGGGTCAAGCTCTGTTGTCCGGTAGGCTCAATGTGGGGCAATTGATCGTATTCAGTCCTCTATGGGAGGTGGTAGTTTGCCCTCCGGAGCAGAGCCCCGACCCTCCGGAGAGCAGGTCTCTTCACTGGCCCTCTTAGTAGCGCCTTCAGTCCGGGAGGCAGCGGTATACCAGGACTATATGCGAAAAGTCCCACAAATTGCTTTTGCTCGGTCCGGAGTGTTTAAGGTTAGCTGGACAAGTAATAGGGGATCTGAAAAAAGCAGATTTTGACACTATAACACACTAAATATTAAGTTTTTTGCCTATCTATAGGAGAGAGCTGCAAGCAAACACGTCCTCATTCTCCGCCCCCTACCCTTTTTCTTTTAGGATTCAGTGAGTTCAATCCCTGTGAAGTCTGCACTACTTTTTCTCTCCAAGCAGGAGAAACTCTTAGCAGGCCCCAAGTAACTTAGCACACTGCATTTCTTGAAGCAACATTCTATTTTATTTTATTGTATTTTATAATATATAGTCATTTTATATATACCCATTGTTACCATATATTTATCTATTATGGGACCCTTAAAGGAAGATACAAATGCAAGCAGTTTCCTGCGTGAATACACAAACTATCGCCTAGATTACGATTTTTACGATAACAGGGGTGCGGTGCTAACGAGCCTTTTTTTTTTAACGCTACCTTAAGACAACGCTGGTATTACAGGTTTTTTTCAACCCAGCGTTAGCCGCAAAAAGGTGAGCGTAGAGCAAAATTTAGCTCCACATCTCACCTCAATACCAGCGCTGCTTACGGTAGCAGTGAGCTAAACGTGCTCATGCACAATTTCTCCATAAGAAAACAATGGGGCTGAGCCGGCTGAAAAAAAACCAAACACTTGCAAAAAAGCTGCGTCCAGCTCCTAACGCAGCCCCATTGATTCCTATTCGGAAAGTAAATTTATGTCTACACCTAACACCCTAACATAAACCCTGAGTCTAAACACCCCTAATATTACACTTATTAACCCCTAATCTGCTGCCCCCGACATCGTCGCCACCTACATTATAATTATTAACCCCTACTCTGCCGCTCCGGACACCGCCACCACCTACATTATACTTATGAACCCCTAATCTGCTGCCCCCAACATCGCCGAACCCTACATTATATTTATTAACCCTTAATCTGCCCCCCCAACGTCGCCGCAACCTAACAACATTTATTAACCCCTAATCTGCCGCCGCCACTATAACTTAACCCCTAAACCTAAGTCTAACCCTAACCCTAACACCCCCCTAACTTAAATATAATTTAAATAAATCTAAATAAAATTACTACAATTAAATAAATTGGCATCCCTTCAATTCCGATTGGCTGATAGAATCCTATCAGCTAATCGGAATTAAGGTAGGAAAAATCCTATTGGCTGATGCAATCAGCCAATAGAATTGAAGTTCAATCCCATTGGCTGATCCAATCAGCCAATAGGATTGAGCTTGCATTCTATTGGCTGTTCTAATAAGCCAATAGAATGCAAGCTGAATTCTATTGGCTGATTGCATCAGCCAATAGGATTTTTCCTACCTTAATTCCGATTGGCTGATAGGATTCTATCAACCAATCGGAATTGAAGGGACGCCATCTTGGATGACGTCACTTAAAGGAACCTTCATTCTTCAGTCACCGTCGGATGGAAGAGGATGCTCCGCGTCGGATGTCTTCAAGATGGACCCGCTCCGGATGGAAGAAGATAGAAGATGCCACCTGGATGAAGACTTCTGCCGGTCTGGATGTCCTCTTCTGGCCGGATCGGATGAAGACTTCTGCCCCTCTGCAGGTCCACTTGTGCCCGGCTGGGTGAAGACGTCTCAAGGTAGGGAGATCTTCAAGGGGGTAGTGTTAGGTTTTATTAAGGTGGGATTGGGTGGGTTTTAGAGTAGGGTTGGGTGTGTGGGTGGTGGATTTTAATGTTGGGGGGGGGTATTGTATTTTTTTTTCCAGGTAAAAGAGCTGATTACTTTGGGGCAATGCCCCACAAAAGGCCCTTTTAAGAGCTATTTGTAATTTAGTATAGGGTAGGGATTTTAGGGGGCTTTTTTATTTTATTAGGGGGATTAGATTAGGTGTAATTAGTTTAAAAAACTTGTAATTATTTTTTTATGTTCTGTAATTTAGTGTTTGTTGTTTTTCATACTTTAGTTTATTTTATTTAATTGTATTTAATTGTAGATAGTTTATTATTATTATTATTATTATCATTTATTTATAAAGCACCAGCAGATTACACAGCGCTATACAAAGAATAAAAAACATTACAGGGTGCATTAAATACACAAACAAGTACAATATTGGGGTACATTTCAGTTGTAGGTGCAATAATGAGTTATACAAAAGGAGAGGAATGCCCTGCCCTTGAGCACAATCAGTGATAGTTTACTTTAAATACAAAGTGGCCTACAGGTAGAGAGGCTCTCAAGCTTACAATCTAAAGGAGAGGGGATGAACACAGAAGGTAAGGGAGAATGGTAATAAGTCTGAGAGTGAGTGATGCATAGGGAAAAAAGTGTTTGGTGACTGAGCAAAAGAGGTTTTGAAAAGTGTAAAAGAATGTGGTAAAATGTCAGTACAAAGGCTGTGAGTCTGAATTGGTTTCTTTATCCTGGATTGATAGTGACAGCTGCACATAATTATTGTTAGAAGGTGTGTGTGTATATATTAAAGTAAACACTAGTGTGGTGGGAAGAGACTGGAAGGCTAGTGCGTGCATATCTCTGGAGTCTGATGATATGCTTGTAGAATGTCTGTGCAAATCTGATGTGAGGTGTGAGGATGTGGTAAGAGAAAGAAGATTAAACATGCCTGGTGAGAATGTTTAGTGGGGGGAGTGGTTTGAAGCACAGAAGGTGGGAGAATAGGTTTGGAAAAAAAGTTTGGAGAATAAAAGATTGAAATATTACAATGAGATTTAGAAATAATTCCATGATAGCCCAACAGAAATAACAAATAATTGCACTTAGTGTCTTGATTGGGGAGAGACTAGCCAGGTGAGTTACCTTGTAAAATGTTTTTTTTAAATCTCTGGAGTCTGATGATATGCTTGTAGAATGTCTGTGCAAATCTGATGTGAGGCGTGAGGCTTGTATAATGTTGTTTTTTTCAAATCCCTGGAGTCTGATGATATGCTTGTAGAATGTCTGTCCAAATCTGATGTGAGGTAATTAATTAAGTTTAAGTAATTAATTTAATTATAGTGTAGTGTTAGGTGTAATTGTAACTTAGGTTAGGATTTATTTTACAGGTAAATTTGTCTTATTTTAACTAGGTAGCTATTAAATAGTTAATAACTATTTAATAACTATTGTACCTAGTTAAAATAAATACAAACTTGCCTGTAAAACAAAATTTAAACCCTAAGCTAGCTACAATGTAACTATTAATTATATTGTAGATATCTTATTGTTTATTTTATAGGTAAGTATTTAGTTTTAAATAGGAATAATTTATTTAATTGTAGTAATTTTATTTCGTTTTAATTAAATTATATTTGTTAGGTGGGTTAGACTTAGGGTTAGACTTAGGTTTAGGGGTTAATAAATCTAATATAGTAGCAGAGACGTTGGGGGCGGTAGATAAGGGGTTAATAAATGTAGATAGGTGTCGGCAATGTTAGGGACAGCAGATTAGGGGTTAATAAAATGTAACTAGTGTTTGCGAGGTGGGAGTGCGGCGGTTTAGGGGTTAATATATATATTAAAGTGGCAGCGATGTCCGGTCGGCAGATTATGGGTTAAATAATTTATTTAAGTGTTTACGATGTGGGGGAGGAGGGGGCTCGGTTTAGGGGTTAATAGGTGGTTTATGGGTGTTAGTGTACTTTGTAGCACTTTAGTTAAGAGTTTTATGTCACAACGTTAGCCCATAAAACTCTTATCTATTGACTTTTAAATGCGGTAGGAGTCTTGACAGGAGAGGGTGTACCGCTCACTTCTTCCAAGACTCATAATACCGGCGTTAGGCAAATCCCATTAAAAAGATAGGATACGCAATTGACGTAAGGGGATTTGTGGTAAGCTCGAGTCGCGGAAGAAAAGTGCCAGATTCGTAATACCAGCGGGCGTTAAAAAGCAGCGTTGGGACCTCTCAACGCTGCTTTTTAAGGCTAACGCAAGACTCGTAATCTAGCCGTATATTAGCTCATGATTATGTGAGTACCAACCTTAGGGTGTCTGCAAATAATATATATGTGTTAACAGTATTACATTATATTTACTTCATTTTTATGAGTAGATAAAAAATGTTACATCTTGAAAAATATATGAAATAGAAATCAGGACATTTTATTCCCTTTTATTATGTTTTGCATGTCTGCTTTGTATTGATTATTTGATTATTGTATTATTATTGTTACACTTAGAACTTTGATTAAAGATGTATTTGTAATTTAGTTTTTAAAGATGGAAGAAGTAGCTGACAGCAATTCACTTATTTTACTAATGGATTTTATTTATGTATCAGAAGTAAAAGTCACATCAGAAATGATACAACCTTCAGAATTATTTCTAATTTGTTTAGCAGTTTTGTGTGAACACAAATTCATGCAAATGCAAAATCAAAATATAAAAAATGTTTAGAACATCTGAATTTTGCCTTTAGGGAGCAGTTAAAAGCGTGCAAAAAATATTTTTATATATATATTTTTTTCTAATTCACTTGTTGCTATAGAAACCCCAATTTCTGCAGAGCACTGCCTAGTGACATTTTGTGTTGGCCTAATAAATTCTTGATAGTAGTCTCCTTTTATCTGTATTGGAAAGATTATGAAACAAGAAAGCAGTTGGAATTGGATAATTAAAAAAAAAATTAAATTCTTAGAATGGCAAAACATAAATTCATCACTATATCATTTTTGTCTAGCTGCATTTACCATACCACACATATACATTTGATAAAAACCTACATATTTCATGCTAGATTATGTGTGGAGCGATATTGTTAGCGCAAGGAGCATAAACGCAATTGCCAGATCACCGTGTTCTTTACGCTCAAATCCATATTACAAGTGGTGCTCTGTTCAAATTACAGCAAATTAATTTGCGCACACTCGCTGTAATTTAAACTTCCCATGTTTTCTATGAGCAAAGACACTTTAGGGCAATGCCCTTCAAAAAACCATTTTAAGGGCTATATATGTAGTTTAGTGTTAGAATAGGTTTTTTATTTTGAGGGGGGTTTTTGTGGTTTTTAGAATAGGCATCTTTTTTATTTTATTTTATTTTTGGTAATTTGTTTGTTTTCATTTTTGTAACGGTAGTTTTTTTTATGTAATGTTAATTTTTTTATTTTAAGTTATGTTATTTTTTTTTAAAAAGAAGTAATTAGTTTTTTTTAGTTTTTAAAGTTTAGTTTTTTATTAATTTTTCCGGTCTTTTTATTTTTTTTAAAAGTAGTTAGTTTTTTTTTTATATAGGTAAGGTTATTTTATTGTGAGATAACTTAGGGGGTGTTAGGTAATGGGGTTTAGATGTTATTGGGTTACTTTGCAGTAGGGTGTATGGCAGTTTAGGAGTTAATAGTGTTGAGGTTTAGTTTGCGATGTGGGGGTTTGGCAGTTTAGGAGTAAATAGTGTAGAGCTTTAGATTGCGATGTGGGGTGGTGGTTTAGGAGTCAATAGTGCAGAGGTTTAATTTGCGATGTGGGGGTGGGGCAGTTTAGGGGTTAATAGTGTAGTGTTGACTTTGCGTTGGTGGCTCAGAGGTTATTAGAGTAGGGGTCTAATAGCGATTCCGGTTAGTGCGCGAGTATGGGTGTTAGTTTTTTTCCACTTTTCTCTCACCATTGAAGTCATTGGGACAGTAAGTTAACAGGATTGCAATATTCTAAGGTCAAGCGACAACCATTTACTTTCAGCTTGCGATACAAGCGATACCGACTCGCAGAAAGAGAAGTCGATCTGTGTTAGCGTGTGAACGTGAGCAGTAATTACAGATCCACTCCTAATCTAGCCCTTAATACCTATGTTTTAATATTACTACTAACCCAAAAGTCTAAATGTATGATTAAAATGAGACGAAGGGAGTATGATTGATTGGTGTTTACTACATGTGAGAAATGAGTATAAGAGATAACAAAGGTCATACTCACCTGTTCCATTTTTTTTATGAAAAAATATATTACTTTCAGTTTCACATACATATTGCATACACAACATCTGCATTTTAAAATACACTCAACCTGCAAGGCTGTATTATTTGTTTAGATGGTACTTAGAACATTGTATTTTAAATGTCAGTGCAATTTTGAGCAGAATTACTTTTTTAAGTTATTCTGTATATTTGCATAGCTTAAACTAGAAGGATAGACATTTCAGCAAGAAAGTGCTTAAGAATGTATTTAAAAGGAATGAAGATTATTATCTTTTTAGAGATAGCATAGGAACCAAGCTTTTTTTTTTTTTTCTTCTGTACATCAAAGGAAAAAGAAAACTTCTGTTATGGTAAAAACCTCTTGGGCAGAAATGATAATTATGACTTTTTAATCATAAATGAAAAGAATCAATCACGTGAACGTTGACAGGGATGGATGATAGTTTTTAAAGCTTTTGCCAGCGTAGCTCCAAATCATACTTGCAAATTCTATAAAGATGTGAAAACTGAACATCAATTAGACAGGCAAAAGCCGCAAAAATAAAGGATACATTACACTTATATTTTTTTATGCAAATAATGCCATATTGAAAGGAGTATTCAGGCATTCATTTGTCATTGTTGAAAGAATAAGCTCACAATATAAATTGAACAAAAAATCACTTTACTATCTGTGTCTTAGGTTTCTTATTTTTTTATATGTTTTTAGCAACTGAAAGATTGTTTTTAAATTTTAATTCTGTAGTTAAAAAAACCCATAAAGTAATATTAATATTGGTTATTGTACATAGCACAGGAGGTTATGCTTCAAAGTAAGACAACACATTCTTTATTGTTTGCTGTGGTTAAAGGCTGGTTTTGACTTATAATCATGAAATTCTCAATGGGACTAGACCGGTTCAACTGCAGAATAATATTTCTTATCTTCAATTTTTCTCAAAGACAGGCTGCACAAAGATATACTAAAAATATGTCCACATATTTTATTTGAGATGTGGATTTATTTCCAGTAAACCAGGCTGATGGTGCTTCATTCCTGTGTATTACTTTACTTTAGAACAACAATGCACAAATTCTGAAACTGACACCTTATTGGACCAGGGTTTACAATGTTTTAAAATGAAAAGGTCAGTCTACCCCAGAATTTTTATTGTTTAAAAAGATAGATAATCCCTTTATTACCCATTAACCAGTTTTGCATAAACAACAAGGTTATATTAATATACTTTTTACCTCTGTGATTACCTTGTATCTAAGGCTCTGCAGACTGCCCCCTTATTTCACTTCTTTTGACAGACTTGCATTTTAGCCAATCAGTGCTGACTTATAAACAACTCGACAAGAGTGAGCACAATGTTATCTATATGACATACTAGCACTGTCTAACTGTGAAAAACTATCAACATGCACTGAGTTAATAGGTGTCCTTCAAGGGCTTAGAAATTAGCATATAAGCTTACCTATGTTTAGCGTTCAACAAAGAGTACCAAAAGAACAAAGCACATTTTATGATAAAAGTACATTTGAAAGTTGTTTAAAATTGCATGCCCTATCTGAATAATGGAAGTTTATTTTTGACTATCACTTAAATTTTTCATCTTCATGATAAGATTCCATGATCAATGAAATTTATGATAAAACATTTAGTTTTATGTAACTATAAACTAAATTTAAAATACAATATAGCATTAAAAATATATAATTACAATCTTTATTTTTGTACATATTGTATTAATGATTTATCATAGCCCCCCCTGCTTCTAGACTGTTAAAGGGGCAATAATCTTAACTGTTTAACCATGTCTAGGCAAGAGCAAAAATTTCACATGAAAGGGATTAGGTTAAAGTTATTTAAATTACAGAAGTGCAGCCCAAAATCTTTCGGTTCTGTTAGTGCCGGCCCCGTTAGTGCCGGCCAGGCTCTAGAGTGAAAAGGGGGGTTAACATGCTCTCCAGAATGTGTAGGTAAGTATTTTAGCATTTTTTAAGAAAATGTAGGAATATTGTCGAATCTGAAAATATTCTTTAGTTTTTGTCATTTTTCCCTCTGCATTCTTTCGAATATTCGTTTTAATAAAATGAAACGAATATCCCTTTTTTTTTTTTAAGAAGGAAAATGCTTTTGTTTCTAAACAAATGCACAAGTCTAATTTAATCTAATTTTGAAACTGACAGGCATGCCTGTTTGTGCACAATTGGTTCTGAAGGATCACTTAATCATTGTCTTAAAGGAAAAATTCCACAACACTTATAAGACAAGACTTTATGATCTTAATATTTATAGTTTATAGGAAAGAAGGAGGAGGGGTAATATAATAGAAACCTTCAAGTATATTAATGAATGTAAAAAAGCTAATGATGAAGGCAATTTTTACAAAAAGAGCAACACTAGATGAAGGGACAGTATCACAACTTGGTGGGTAAGTTAGAGAGTAATGTGCAGAAGAACTTTACTGAAAAGCAAATTGATTTATGGAATATTCTGTCATTAAATGAAATACTGACAAATGCTGTAAATGTAATCAATACTACCTGATAAATGCCTATAATCAAAAATAAATAAACTTATTATTTTCTTGTTCTTTTCATTTTACGAGAATGATGTGGACAGAACCCTCTGAGTGGTTTCAATAAAGCCAATTAACAAGCTGAATTAGAGACTTCCTTATCTTAAAAAAAGTAGGTGACAAGACTTATCTTGACAAGTTATGTCTTTCAGTATCTGTATTGAAAGGTTCTATATCACAGTGTTACATGTGTCTCTGGACACCAAATTGCAATTGATTTATCACTTGACAGCTATATAGATTTTTTTTTTGACTCACATAACTTACATAACAGTCTGTTAACTTTAAAGAGTTTAGCAGAAGTTTTCTATTTGATCAGAATATCCTTTTCAATACCATAAAACATAGTAGGAATATAGAGAAGTATCTATTTAATTATTAATGTATGTAATTGTTTGTTGAACTACATTCTATACTCTATATAACTGTTTTAGAATTATATAAAATTAGACCTTTACACTCACACATAAATCAAAATCAGTTTTAAAACATTTACCTTTCCCCCTTTGTATAAAACTGAGGTAGAATCACTAGAACCATCTAACTTTTTTTTATAAAATATAGGTCCTAAGATATAATAATAGCTGTTACCTTAAAAGGTGCAGACCCATGATTCTTCAGTTAAAAACTGATTGCAGGGCAACATTACTGGGAATGTTGTCCTTGGTGGCGTGTGGCAGATAGATGAGATTCCGTAATAAATCCTATAGGAAGGTAATCATACTTTGGGACAATTACTAGTTTATTTACTTTTAGCCAAAGACAGAAATCTTTTTTTGTTCTTCATAAAAACAAAATATTAACAGTATTTTTCTCTTGAAGGATATATTTTAGAAGCTTGATAAAAAAAACCCATGCTTTTATTGTGAGAGTGCACTATATGAGGGTGACTGAAGAATAGTCACTAGTTACAGTTTCTTACTATGGGGTTTTGATGGCAGCCACAATGATGCTGTCATGATTGGCAGAAAGTGTAGGTTTGATTTTAGTGGAGGTGTTTATGTTTATTATTATTATTATTATTATTATTATTATTATTATTATTATTATGTATTTATTTATAAAACAACAATATAACCCATAAAGGGTAGAGGTCCCAGTCATAAGTCATGGCTTGTTGTAAACCTCCTGTATACCATTTGTACCTAAAGAACAGTTAGACTTGTTTGTTACAGTTAAACTTAATAATGTGGTGTCATTACTGCACTCTTTCTGTTGGGGTACTTGATTAGATTTTACAGAGAGCAACTACTATATCTTAATATGAGACCACATTTATCTTCTATGTATATAGGCCAAATTTACTTATGTAGTGAGTCTCTTTATATATATCTTCAACCCGCATCTGTGACTTTTTAACTTGTATGTCACACAAGCAATGTTTTTGTTTTTTTAATTTCTAATTAATGAAAGTTATATTTTATTAATCCTGTTAGGTATTTTTCTGCCCTACAGTCAGGGCCCAGAGTGCTATAGGTGCATACTTATAGAGAGTAGACATTTCTCTGTGTCATCTCTCTTATGTGTTTACATTTATTACTTATGCACATGCACCATCTTCTTTTTCACATTGAGGAATACCATACAGACTCACTCCTCTACTAGTATACTTTAGAGAAAAATGCCTGAGTAGTGCCATTGTTTGTGGGTTGTAACATATAATTAATATATGTGGGGACTAGATTAGATATAAGGTTAGTGGAAGTGGAGACAGGATCATGTTTAGAGTTAATTGCCCAGGAATATGGTGGCAGCTATTGTTAATTGTGCTTTGGATGGCTGGGTTAGTTGTGGTTATATAAATTGCAGTACATCATAAGCACAATGCAGAAATGCAGAAAAAGTTTTTCTACATGAAAACTCTGTGGCAGTTGTATCTCTGCTATTAGGTTGTGGTACAAAAAGATATGGTTCAACATGAGTTTTTTGTACTGCCACAAATTATGGCATCATCCATAGGATATTGTCAAGTAATATCAGTTGATATTTATTGGTGCCGCAGTGCTTATCAAATTTTCAGAGACTCAAATGTAATGGGTTATTCACCACTATTTATAACAAAGACATTTTCACTGTTGGATTGGTATAGTTTGTTACATAGGGCCATGTTAATATTGTGCTACATTAAAGACATGATACATTTGTTACATTTCATATTTGTTAAAATAGTTACTATAAACATGCTTTTGTTGGTGATCACATTGACTAATGTTGCATGGATCAGATCCGTTGTCCTTCCATCTGATGTGAATTAAACCTGAATTGTTGCTCTTTCATTCATGAACTGGAAGCTTTCCAATTCTGAGGTTTC
Organism: Bombina bombina; assembly: GCF_027579735.1. Lineage (NCBI taxonomy): Eukaryota > Metazoa > Chordata > Amphibia > Anura > Bombinatoridae > Bombina > Bombina bombina. Next base: position 323,231,709 of record NC_069502.1, on the reverse strand, counting down.
ATATATTTTTTATTTATTTTTTATTTATATTTTCCTCCCACTTTACCAACAAATAAAAAATCTTGCTGCAGAGATAAATATGCCTGGTCTTAATATAATCTTTAGTACATTTTTGTAGATGTTATATTATGATTAGGACTACTCACACTTTAGAGAACCAGCTCTATAAAATTCTATAGAAATTGGTCAAATTTGTATCAACTTAAAAATCTTATTTTTGTTAAATAGTCCTCAGTCCTTGCTATAATATGGTGCTTTATGTTTGGCTTCAAGTGTTCTGGACTAATTAGTGGAGGTTGTCAAATGTTAGATTATTTGGACAATTTGAATGGTAGCATAAACATATTCCTAGACATTCATTCTATGATTTCAATGTTTTTATAGAGCTAATCTTAGTCTGAAATAACAAATGTAACATTTTAATATTGGAAAGTTAAATTTAAATATACATAACATCTGAATATTGATACCCATAGAATGATTTTTACGTCCGTTTACATTTAAGAATTACATAGCTAATTTATCGGCAGAGGTCAAACAGTTTTCACCTAGACTTCTTGAATTGGAAACTAGAGTTTCAGATATTGAAGATAAACTGCTTATCCAGGAACAGACAAACACTGTACAAGAGAAAATGTTACATACACTACAAGTTAGATTAGAGGATTTGGAGGATAGATCACGCCGCAATAACCTTAGGGTTATTGGGCTTCCTGAAAATGGAGAATATGTAGATCCTTTAAAATTTGCTTCCACTACACTCCCACAATTGTTGGGTAGTTGTATAGAAAATTTGGTAATCCCGGTAGAAAGGGCCCATAGATTAGGCCCAGTACGTAACAAATTTGATGGGACATTCAAACCTAGACCTGTAATAATAAAATTTCTAAACTTCCAAGACAAGTTCCATATATTAAGGCTTTACCGTAAGAACAATGGAATTATGATAGGCCAGACGAGGCTTTTATTATTTCACGATTTTTCGACAGAAACACAAGCAAAACAGAGAGAAATGGAACCATACTGCTCCAGACTCATAAAAGCTAATATGAAGGTGAGATTACTCTACCCAGCTAAAATTTTGCTGGATAAGGATAGCGCCATGCTTACGTTTACCAAACCAGAAGAAGTACAGGCTTTCTGCCAAAATAATGGGGTACAGTAACTATGTAAGGCACTCTACTTTGTTAGGGCCAGTGGTTGGAGGAATTGTTGCTCTGCTGCTGCTAAGTTGTTTGAAATGTGCTCTTTTGATTTTTTGCATTTTCCCTCCCTCCCTTCTCCCTTTTTTTTTTTTTTTCTTCCCCTCTTTTTCTCTCCCCCCTCAATACCATATAATAATTGGAGATGCATAAATTAAATCTTTTATCATGGAATATAGGGGGGATTTCTTCACCAATTAAACGGAAATTAATGATAAAACACCTTGGGTCTTATAAACCAGATATAGCCTTTATCCAAGAGACCCATCCCATCCCGGTAGAAGCGGTAAAACTTCAAACTAAGTGGGTCGGGGAGGTTTTGTATACACCCTTTAGTCAAAGGAAAAGAGGGTTGGCTATACTTCTTAATAAACAGTTAGATTACTAGATAGTATCATTAGACAACGATTTAGAAGGAAGATATCAAATTTTAGAAATCCAAATTAATAGAAACTACTATGTGTTTTGTAATTTATATGGTCCAAATAAAACAGAAAGAGAATTTTGGGAAATATTAAGTCTGAAATTATTTAATTTTATGGGGAAAAATATAATAGTAACTGGAGACTACAATATGACATTTTCACATACTTTAGATAGATTTAATAGTAAGTCCATGGATAAGAAGATCAGAGAAGCTAAGTTACTCTGTAAGTTCTGCCAGAAGTTGGCACTCAAGGATATTTGGTGAATACAGCATCCAGACCATAGGGAATACACATGTGAATCTAAGTCATTTAGATGCTTTTCGAGAATAGATTTTTTTCTAATTTCCAATCAATTGATGAGGTCAGATATTAAAACAGATATCAAGTGAAATTAAGTTATCAGATCACGCAATTGTTTCATTGGAAATCCAGTATAGAGTTCCTTCTTGGAGCAACAATTCACGATTCTTCTTTCCGCAATATCTCACTTACAACATTATATTTAGATCGTGGCAAGGAAGATGGAGAGAGTTTTTTGAATTTAACAAAGATTACATGAATAAACTGGAGATCCTCTGGGAAACTGCGAAGGCGGTTATGAGAGGTGAAATAAAAGCATATATAATTAAGAATAAGGCAAAAAGGAAACAGACAGAGGAGCAGCTAGCTAATACACTTAAAGGGACAGTCAACCCAAAAATTACTTTAACTTATTTAGATTAGTTAACTAACTATTTTTACAGTAAACTGTAGCCAAATTTCCATCTAAATAAACTTTGGCAGAAAATAAACTTACTAGATCTCATCTGGCAGTTTGGAAATGGCCGCCTGACCCCTCCTTCTCTGACGTCTCCCAAAAGCTTGCACTAGTACAGGATCCTTTTCTCGAGTCTAGTAGTCTCGTCCCTGCGCGCTCCTGCAATTTCAGCTAACAGCTGTTCATACCCGGCTGGCACTCACTGCCTCTCATCCATGCTGTGTGCTGTGTGTTACAGAGACTGAGAGGCAGTGAGTGCCGGGCAGGCAGCAATATGATGGTCTGAGATAATCTTGTAACCAGAATATTACGTTATTGATCTAACCACTTCTGCCCAGGAACAGTCTCTTCTTCAAAATCACTTTATTTCTTGTTGCATATTGTATATATTGGTGTCACTATTATCGTACTCTATTCCTGATATAATGTGTATACATTTACTGATTGTAAATACTAGTGCTACGGGTTGGCGCTTGTTTGATACATTTTGGTAAGTAGACAATTATTTGATCTTGCAATTAACAATTGCTAATATCGATAGTAAACAATATCCCCATTCTTGTATTTAGTAGTTTGCAAATACTTGTCCTGCAGGGTAGCGCTTTGTACTATTGGACAATTAACCTACTAGTATAGAGAATAATGGATTGTACAATCTATATAGCAGAGTGTCATTCGATGTTGAAAGCTTGCATATACCGGCTGTGTTAAATGTAATTGCGCTCCACCGTTCACTTACTTTACATTATAAGATAACTTGTGTATGTTTAAAATACAGTTTATTCAAACATGGTGATTCAATATTACGTAGGAGATATATATTTAACTATTCACATTCATGTCATTACCGGTATTTGGTATTGTTACCACATATTAATCTAAGTGGTTGGATCCTTCTATACCCTCCTTCTATGTAACACTCCAAACCGGAGGTTCTGCGATATATATAACTGTTAACGCTTCACTAAATCAGTGGTTCCACCCCAATGCAAGGAGACTGATTCTCTTATATATCGTAAATTATCATTATAGTTCATTTTCCATTCAACTCGGATAGATTAGTTAAAAATACAACAACATATGGGACCCCATCGTCCCACACAACCCCCCTGGTTAAAAATACAACAACGATGGGGTCCCATAATAACGTAATATTCTGGTTACAAGATTCGATATATAAGAGAATCAGTCTCCTTGCATTGGGGCGGAACCACTGATTTAGTGAAGTGTTAACAGTTGTATCTATCGCAGAACCTCCGGTTTGGAGTGTTACATAGAAGGAGGGTATAGAAGGATCCAACCACTTAGATTAATATGTGGTAACAATACCAAATACCGGTAATGACATGAATGTGAATAGTTAAATATATATCTCCTACGTAATATTGAATCACCATGTTTGAATAAACTGTATTTTAAACATACACAAGTTATCTTATAATGTAAAGTAAGTGAACGGTGGAGCGCAATTACATTTAACACAGCCGGTATATGCAAGCTTTCAACATCGAATGACACTCTGCTATATAGATTGTACAATCCATTATTCTCTATACTAGTAGGTTAATTGTCCAATAGTACAAAGCGCTACCCTGCAGGACAAGTATTTGCAAACTACTAAATACAAGAATGGGGATATTGTTTACTATCGATATAGCAATTGTTAATTGCAAGATCAAAATAATTGTCTACTTACCAAAATGTATCAAACAAGCGCCAACCCGTAGCACTAGTATTTACAATCAGTAAATGTATACACATTATATCAGGAATAGAGTACGATAATAGTGACACCAATATATACAATATGCAACAAGAAATAAAGTGATTTTGAAGAAGAGACTGTTCCTGGGCAGAAGTGGTTAGATCAATAACGTAATATTCTGGTTACTAGATTATCTCAGACCATCATATAGCTGCCTGCCCGGCACTCACTGCCTCTCAGTCTCTGTAACACACAGCACACAGCATGGATGAGAGGCAGTGAGTGCCGGCCGGGTATGAACAGCTGTTAGCTGAAATTGCAGGAGCGCGCAGGGACGAGACTACTAGACTCGAGAAAAGGATCCTGTACTAGTGCAAGCTTTTGGGAGATGTCAGAGAAGGAGGGGTCAGGCGGCCATTTCCAAACTGCCAGATGAGATCTAGTAAGTTTATTTTCTGCCAAAGTTTATTTAGATGGAAATTTGGCTACAGTTTACTGTAAAGATAGTTAGTTAACTAATCTAAATAAGTTAAAGTAATTTTTGGGTTGACTGTCCCTTTAAAAACACCTATTCACGTTACATTCAGAATCCGACAATAGTGAACTGGAATAAATATAAGAATGCAAAACTGGAACGGGATCTTTTTTTTAAAAAAATGATGATAGTAGAAGACCAGAAGCAAAGAGCTTTTTTTGCAGGAAGTCAGTGCATGTCGGACAAAATATTAGCTAAAATTGTAAAAGCAAGACAACAGAAAAACTTTATTTCAGTAATCAATTACCAGGGTAAAAGACTCATCAAGAGTTCAGAAATAAGACAAGCTATTCTAGATTATTTTCAAAAAGTGTACTCTTTTACCCCAATAGATAATGACAACAAAGATAATTTCTGGCAGAAGATCAAATTACCACAGATTTCAAGACAGGACTTACAAATGCTCAATGAACCAATTTCAATAAAGGAGATATCGGATGCGATAATTAATCTTAAGCCAGGTAAATCACCAGGCCCTGATGACCTTCCTGACGAATTTTACAAAATCCTACGTGAACAAACCCTCCCTCTTCTTCAGGCTTTATTCAATGAGTATTTCATCATTAACAAAACACAGTCAAATGTGGTCCTGATTCTGAAGAAGGGAAAAGATCCTGAATCGCCAACATCATACAGACCTATCTCCCTCCTAAATCAGGACTACAAATTGATGACTGCTATTATTTCAAATAGACTCAAAAGATGCTTGGATTACATTATACATCCTGATCAAATGGGATTCATGATAGGGCGCAACCCAGTTAAAAACATACGGAAAGTTCAACTTGTGCTGGACTTCTTTGCAAATAAAATATTCAAAAAATCCCATTCCAAACCCGACCTTGCAATCCTAACGGTCGATGCCGAAAAGGCATTCGACTCGATTGGATGGGACCATCTCTTTAAGTCTTTGGAAGGATTTGGGATGACAGGTTACTTTCATCAGTTTATACGGATGTTATATAAAAGTCCAATGTCATCAATCATAGTAAATGGAGATATATCGGATAGATTCCCTTTGGGGAGAGGGATGCGACAGGGTTGCCCACTATCCCCATTGTTATTTAACCTTTCTTTAGAGCCATTGGCAATATATTTGAGACAGGAAATTAAGGTGGTCAGAATAGGTAGTCAAGAAATTGTACTCTCTCTCTTTGCGGACAATCTTTTATTATTTCTAAGTAATGCATCACAATCTATACCACAAGTTTTGCATATATTTAGGTTGTTTGGCTCTTTCTCTCGCTATAGGACCAACAACAAAAAATCATAATTATTATGCCTATACAAACCAAGTAAGGAAGTAACCCACCCTTTCCAGGAAACTATGCGGTTGTGGTATCTAGGTATAACTTTAAGTAACGACCCTGGGTTATGGTATGAATTGAATTTCCCCAAATGTATAGCAGACTTACAAGATAAGTTCCAGAAATGGTCGAATTTGCCACTAAGTATCTCAGCTAGAATTATGCTCATCAAGACTATTATGTTTCCAAAACTATTGTATTTTCTCCAAAACTTCCTATTACTACTATATAATAAGGATATTTCCCGAATACAGAGGATTTTCAATAATTTTATCTGGCGCGGGAAGAAGCCACGTATAGCTTTTTCAACGTTAACACTACCAAAAGAGTGTGGGGGCATGGCAGGTCCAAATATCAGATTTTATAACTACGCGGCGTTGGGCAAGTTCGCGCTTGATTGGATTACCAAAAAAGAACAGGTCACTTTGTTTGACCTTGAATCGTATTTAATAGCCCCATTTGATCTGAAAGCGATACTCCATAATCCAGCAGCAAAATTACCTTCTAATATAACTAAGTTTACCACCGTGAAGGATGTTGTGGGTGCCTGGCAGAAAATCTGTATAGCAACACAGAATCATTTTCGTAAGTCGGAGTTTCTTACCTTAACAGGTAATCCAAGTTTTTCGCCAGGACTGAAGTCATCAGTTTTTTCGGTATGGGCCCAAAAAGGCCTACATTCTCTTGGCCAAATGTGCCAAGAAAACAAGTTGATAATAAGGTCTTTTGAGGAATTGAAAGGTAAATATAACCTATTAAATACATATTTTTTTGCCTATTTACAAGCACGCCACTGGATAGGAAATTTAAGGTTAGAAACGGGGCCTGATTTAGAGATCGGAGAATTAGGGAGAATAATTAAATTATACCATGAAGGGGTTAATAGAATCTCACAAATATATAAAATTTTGATCAATCTTCAAGGCGATATCCTTATTAATAGATTATTGAGAAATGGAACAAGGTGTTACCCTCGGTGGAGAGGGAGTGGATCTGTAACAGTGTGAGGTTAGCAACCAAGGCCACAATATCAGTTAGCTGGCAAGAATCTCATCTCAGACTATTGAATATGTCATATTTTTCTCCAGTCAGAGTATCAAAATGGGTGGGTGCCACAGGGAGAGGTGAATGCCCTAAATGCAGACAGGTAATGGCAGACTTAATACATTGTGTATGGAAATGTCCTAAAATAGTGCAATTTTGGAATAAAGTTAATTTCTGGTGCAATAAAGTTTTGGGAAATCAGATCAAAATTACACAAAGGGAGATATTCTTCCTTTTCAAATATGATTCACCTAAAATCAATTACACATTTTTTAATGTAATGATATTGGTATGGAGAAATGTGATATTTACTAACTGGAAAAGTAAGGGAAATCTTAAGTTTTCAGAGTTCTTGAGAAAAGCGCAGCACCAAATAATATTGGAGCAACACAACATGAAATACATTTAGCAACAAACAACTGCATAATTTTTTTGACAAATGGAAATTGATGATTTTGTCCCATCCTATAACCGCTCAATTACAATTAACTTCAGTTTCTAGGAAGTCTGATTGGTTTAAACAACAGATACACACAGGAATATTCCCAAGGACATGGTTACCAGAACATAGCAGGTAGTGAGGGTGTGGAACATCCTTTCCCTTTCCTTCCCCCATTCTTTTCCCCTGCTTTGCTCCCCCCCCCTTTTTTTTTCTCTCTTCCCTGGGAAGGGAGGTTGCAGTTGGTAGCTAGCGATGTCTGATCTAGCTTGACCAACATGTTGAAAACTGGATATTAGGGATTGAGGGACCGATAGGTATTTTGAGTTTTCATTTTAACTTGTTATTAGAAGAACAATCTTGATTTGTGTGATGTGCTACTCAAACACAAAGCTGATGTAGGATTAGTTTCTATAGCTTAACAGATGATCTCATGCCTATAGTTATGTCAATGTGTACAGTGTTGTTTTTTATTGCTCACTGATTTTTTTGTTGAATTATGTATGAATTTACCATTTATTTGTGGAAAATAAAAAAAGTATTATAAAAAAAAAAAGAATTACATAATGGATTTGCATTTTTAATTCTGTGATAAGGTTATTTTTAATTTCATATTAAATATTTGGCAAACATTCAGCATGTGTAGAGAATGATTAATGCAACCAGCATCTCTTATTGTTGATGAATGTGCCAAAGCATTTGTACAGTGCTATTAATATTATAAGGAGCACTATTTTAACACACATATATGATGCATTTTAAGATGTAATTAAATGATAACCACAGGAGGGAACATCACCAAAGAAAATGAACATGATAATGTTATTCACTGAAGATCAACATTTATGACACCATTTAACAAAATCCGAATCCAAACACATTCATCTATTGGGCATTTCCAATGTTTTAACCATAGATTTATTTATTTAAAAATAGTTTAGCACATCATTTATAACAGAAAAATTATGTATCTATAGGGCAACAGAGCAGCATATTGCCAGGACTCCTAACTTTTAAAGTTCATGATCTGAACACTCTAATATCTGAATCCTCCTCTATAAAAGATTAAACTATCTCAGTTAGGGCAAGAATGTTCTTTTCATAAAGCTTGATGACATAATCAACTAATAAACATTAATTGCTATTTCACATGAAAGTTATAATCAGAACTCATTCATTAGGTCTATTGAGCATGCATATTATTATCATAAATACATTCAATGCATGCATATTTGGAATTCAACCTTCCATTTAAACGTTTTTTATATTATTTAAAATTCCTTTTTTTTTTTGGTAACATTTTGCCTGTCTTTGTACATATTAGTATAAAACTGTTAATCTTTAAAACACATTAGTCTTTCTTAAAGTTTATTTATCAGATTACATGTTTTTCAAAGAGCTTCTGTTTTCTAAATGCTGTTAACACAAGAAACACCTCCTAGGGTGTTATGAACTTTTACATTTGTTTTTTTTTTTTTTGCTTATTGAATTCCAAAACTGCGCTCACAAATCAATTGTAAATTAAAGTTTTCTGTGAACCTAATTACGTTTCTACAGAGTTAGAATCAACTGGCTAAATGTTATAAAAATAATAGCTTTGTAAATGTAATAAGGTTAACGTCTAGCATATTTTTTTTTTACAATTGTATATTGTGCTTTCCTTTTTTTAGTGTTTAAATTGCAGAAAAAATGGACAGCACAGGAAAATTAGCAACATGTTGTACACTAAATCATTACATTTTTTGTAAATTTATTTGCATGTTTATGAAATAAGATTATGTTTAACATTTTCTTTAATTTCTCTGTCCCCTGTATCATGTGACAGCTAACAGCCAATTATATATACTTATATGCATATAAACTGAGGACGCTTGCACATGCTCAGTAGGAGCTAGTATCTCATGCTGCCATCTACTGCTCTTGAAAATGGATAACATTTTTGCAGAAATGCTGCCATATTGTGCTTCAGACACATGCAAACTCTTGAGCTTACGTCTCTGATGTTCAACAAAAGATACCAAGAGAATGAAGAAACTTTAACAATGGAAATAAATTAGAAAGTTGTTTAAAATTGCATGCTCTATCTGAATCATGAAAGAAAAATCAAATGCCCCTTTAAAAGTGAATAAATATATACATGCTTACCAATCTATTTCCCTCCTTTTCAATGTTTTATCTTAAAAAAAGTAGTAGATTGGCTTCCTTCCCAATTACAGCTCTAGTCTAATTGGAGGGGACAGACCTAAAGGACAAATACCTTCTCCTTACTGGGTTATTCACCTAGTTGAATATTCCAGGCTGATCAAATTTTTATTTCATAGACTAAAATAAAGATAATGGAAGTACAGTAAGGGAACACCCCTTCAAAATATTAGAAAATATCCAAGAACACTTGAAAAAAACTCCCTATATGCAACTGACAGAGGTAATGTATTTGAATGGATGTAGGATTCTTGGGAATTTATTGGTGGCCCACAGCTATAATTCATTACAGGGATGACTATTTATTTATTTATTTATATATTTATGTATTTACTTACTTATTTTAGTAGTATCCAGGTTTGCTAAGTGTAGCAGAGCACATGCTTCATGAACATTTGAAGAGTACTGCAGATATTGTTAAATTACAAAGGAAAGAAGGGAAGGGAAAGGAAAAAAGAAGGTAACTATGTCTATTTATCTATTGGATTTTTGTAAAGAGTGGCTACTCACCCATAAGGGTCTCAAGGTGCTTGGGGTTGCTGTAGTTCAGTCGAAGAGCCAGGTCTTGAGGTCCTTTCTGGACTTAGTTAGGGAGGTAGTTTGTCTGAGGTGCAGCGGGAAAGTGTTCCATGTCTTGGCTGCCAGGTGAGAGAAGGATCTGCCTCCCGCTGAAGTCTTCCTGATATGGGGGATGACTGTGAGGGCTCGGTCGGCTGATCGAAGCTGTCTGGCGGGGGCGTAGAAGGTGACGAGGTGGTTGACGTATTCGGAACTGATTTTGTGGAGGGCCTTGAACGTGTGGGTGAGAAGCTTGAACGTGATCCTTTTGTTAATGGGTAGCCAGTGCAGGTCTCACAGGTGTTTAGTGATGTGGCATTGGTGAGGGAGGTCGAGGATGAGTCTGGCTGAGGCATTCTGGATGTGCTGGAGTCTGTTTTGGAGCTTGATGGTGGCGTAGAGTGCATTGCCATAGTCCAGTCGACTGCTGACCAGGACATGGGTAACTGTCTTCCTGATTTTGGTTGGGATCCACTTGAAGATCCTTTGCAGCAGGTGGAGAATGTGGAAGCATGAAGAGGAGACCGTGTTGACTTGTCGGTCCATGGAGAGTGATGAGTCCAGGATGATGCCTAGGTTTCGTGCGGGGTCGGTGGGAGTAGGCGGGTGTCCAAGAGCTGTGGGCCACCAGGAGTTATATCCCAGGCAGATGTGGTGGGTCTGAGGAGGTTGACTTCAGTCTTGTCTGCATTCAGTTTGAGGCGCTGTCTCTCATCCAGATGGTGACTGCTGTCATCACTTCCTGGATGTTTTTCTTGGCGGTGGTGGGGTCAGAGAGGATCAGCTGGGTGTCGTCGGCATAAGAGACGATGTTGAGGTCATGTCGTGAGAGTAGAGAGAGGTTGAAGAGGGTAGGGCTCAGCGAAGAGCCTTGGGGTACACCGCAGCTGATCTCTGTGGGCTTGGAGGTGAAGGGCGGAAGTCTCACTTTCTGGGTTTTGCTGGTGAGAAAGGAGGTGATCCATTCCAGGGCTTTGTCATGGATGTCGGTCTCATGTAGGCGGGTGCAGAGGGTGAGGGTGGAGATGGTGTCAAATGCTGCTGAGAGGTCCAGGAGGAAGAGGGCGGGAGTCTCTCCTCAGTCGAGTAGGGTGCGGATGTCCTTTGTGGCGGCAAGGAGGGAGGTCTCATTGCTGTGGTTGCTCCTGAATCTGGACTGGGAGGGGTCCAAGGTGTGGTTGGCTTCAATGTGGTAGATCTGCAAATGACAATTTAAAGGGACACTGAACCCAAATTTTTTCTTTCGTGATTCAGATAGAGCACATAATTTTAAGCAACTTTCTAATTTACTCCTTTTATCATTTTTTTTCATTCTCTTGCTATCTTTATTTAAAAAAGAAGGCATCTAAGCTAAGGAGCCAGCCAATTTTTGGTTCAGACAATGGATAGCACTTGTTTATTGGTGGGTGAATTTATTCAGCAAGAACATCCCAGGTAGTTCACCAAAAAATGGTCCGGCATCTAAACTTACATTCTTGCTTTTCAAATAAAGATACCAAGAGAATGACAACTTTTTGATAATAGGAGTAAATTAGAAAGTTGCTTAAAATTGCATGCTCTATCTGAATCACGGTAGAAAAAATTTGGCTTCAGTGTCCCTTTAAGTATGAGGAGAATTACAATGTTACGTATGACAAACTTTAAACTTCTGCTTAACCTTATAGGCTGAGACATAAATTTAAATCTATCACCTATCACTAAGAACTATACATGGGAAAGAGAAAAAAGTAGAGATGTGCATTCATTTTTGGACGAAAGCAGATTTGTCACGAAAACAAAAATCCAAATAAATAAACCAACGAAAATGAAAGAAAATGAAAAATACTGACAAAATTTGTCAGTATTAGTTTGTTTATTTTATTTTTTTTAAGGGGTAAATACGTTAAAATTCTGGAGAGTGTGTTAACCGATCCTCTTCTTGCCAGAGCCCCAGCTGAACAAGAGGTTTAGCACACTTGGCTCCCAGGAGCTGAACTAAAATTAATGCAGATCCTGGGAATAAAGGACGTTAATGCAAAAAAGTTCCTTTCTTATATGTGTGCGCCTGTGTTTAAAACACTAGCTAAAAATCTACCAGACAACAATGGCAATATATGGGTGCTTAAAATATCCTTATAAAATATAAATATATCTATATACACTTAAAATTTCTAAAAAATATATGCTAACAATACTGGTTAAAAATATATATTTAATTTTTTCACATAAAAGAAATACAACAATATGAAAGTTATTTAGTTTTTTCTATCCACATATGTTTGTACCAACCACTAAAACATAAACTGAAAAACGCTACAAAAGCTAAAAATGTTTAGTTAATATGACTAGTTGAGTATAGTGTTTAATTTAAAATCTCATTAACAAAAATCATAACGCAAAAATCATATGTCACTTTCCGGTACTTTTCACTGTCCTTAATTATAACTGATTGTATTGTTACAATAGAGGATTTGGTCAGTGCATATAAATATAAATATGGTATATCTATCGTACACTTTTGCTTCGACCTTCCTTGGGGGTACTTAAAAATACCAGCATAAGAGCCAAAGGTCTCCGCAATGATATTAAGTGTTCAGTTCGTGTTATAATCAAACAGTCTTTGGTAGTTTGGTTTATAATAAGATCTTATCCTTTTTTATATGTTATCCGTGTAAGGTACCTTATATACAAGTTGCTGATTGAGAAATGTCTTTTCAGAGCAGTGTATAGCCACACTCTTGCAAAGGTTTATGCAGATGGAGCTCTGATGTGAAAATCTCCTAGGACGCCAATGAGTCAGTCCATGTCCGGTTCTGGGCACGCGCACTATTGTGGGATTGACAGGTTGGCGATTCTTTGGGTCTTGATGATTCTGTGTAGGTTCAGTGTTCTCAAAACACCTGTTGGGCAAAAGCAGTCTGTAGAAAGCAACACGTTTCAGCTCCGAGGAGCCTTTTTCAAGCTGTAACAGAACTGCTCAGATCCTCTCTTTTGTACTCCTCATTTACTTCTGATTGGTTATCTCATTTTTATTTTTATTTAGGCAGTGTATCATACTTTAATTGTTTATCTATTGATAGCAACTGTTTGAATGAAAATTGCTCTTTATTCATTATACAAGTGTACTTCTGAAGAGTTGTATAATTATGTATCCAAACAGATTTTACATTCTCTATTTGACCTTTGTTGAACGTCTATATTGTTTATAAACAAACAGCGCAGTTAAAAAATAGCAGCAGAAATAAAAAGTAATGAATATGTTGAATAAAAGATTTTTTTTTTTTTTTTAAAAAAACAGCATTGTTAGTGATGATTACCAATATAAAAAGATATGTATATAGTAAAAAATAAATATATAATATATAATCAATTGTTTTTGCACACATAGAACATATAAGGGAAGGGACACATATAAAAAAATATATAGAGAAGATTCATAAAATACACATTAGAAATATATATATAAATATATATATATATATATATATATATATATAATATATATATATATATATATATATATATATATATATATATATATATATATATATATATATATATATATATATACAGGGAGTGCAGAATTATTAGGCAAGTTGTATTTTGAGGATTAATTTTATTATTGAACAACAACCATGTTCTCAATGAACCCAAAAAACTCATTAATATCAAAGCTGAATAGTTTTGGAAGTAGTTTTTAGTTTGTTTTTAGTTATAGCTATTTTATGGGGATATCTGTGTGTGCAGGTGACTATTACTGTGCATAATTATAAGGCAACTTAACAAAAAACAAATATATACCCATTTCAATTATTTATTTTACCAGTGAAACCAATATAACATCTCAACATTCACAAATATACATTTTCTGACATTCAAAAACAAAACAAAAACAAATCAGTGACCAATATAGCCACCTTTCTTTGCAAGGACACTCAAAAGCCTGCCATCCATGGATTCTGTCAGTGTTTTGATCTGTTCACCATCAACATTGCGTGCAGCAGCAACCACAGCCTCCCAGACACTGTTCAGAGAGGTGTACTGTTTTCCCTCCTTGTAAATCTCACATTTGATGATGGACCACAGGTTCTCAATGGGGTTCAGATCAGTTGAACAAGGAGGCCATATCATTAGATTTTCTTCTTTTATACCCTTACTTGCCAGCCACGCTGTGGAGTACTTGGACGCGTGTGATGGAGCATTGCCCTACATGAAAATCATGTTTTTCTTGAAGGATGCAGACTTCTTCCTGTACCACTGCTTGAAGAAGGTGTCTTCCAGAAACTGGCAGTAGGACTGGGAGTTGAGCTTGACTCCATCCTCAACCCGAAAAGGCCCCACAAGCTCATCTTGATGATACCAGCCCAAACCAGTACTCCACCTCCACCTTGCTGCGTCTGAGTCGGACTGGAGCTCTCTGCCCTTTACCAATCCAGCCACGGGCCCATCCATCTGGCCCATCAAGACTCACTCTCATTTCATCAGTCCATAAAACCTTAGAAAAATCAGTCTTGAGATATTTCTTGGCCCAGTCTTGACGTTTCAGCTTGTGTGTCTTGTTCAGTGGTGGTCGTCTTTCAGCCTTTCTTACCTTGGCCATGTCTCTGAGTATTGCACACCTTGTGCTTTTGGGCACTCCAGTGATGTTGCAGCTCTGAAATATGGCCAAACTGGTGGCAAGTGGCATCTTGGCAGCTGCACGCTTGACTTTTCTCAGTTTATGGGCAGTTTATTTTGCGCCTTGGTTTTTCCACACGCTTTCTTGCGACCCTGTTGACTATTTTGAATGAAACACTTGATTGTTCGATGATCACGCTTCAGAAGCTTTGCAATTTTAAGAGTGCTGCATCCCTCTGCAAGATATCTCACTATTTTCTACTTTTCTGAGCCTGTCAAGTCCTTCTTTTGACCCATTTTGCCAAAGGAAAGGAAGTTGCCTAATAATTATGCACACCTGATATAGGGTGTTGATGTCCTTAGACCACACCCCTTCTCATTACAGAGATGCACATCACCTAATATGCTTAATTGGTAGTAGGCTTTCGAGCCTATACAGCTTGGAGTAAGACAACATGCATAAAGAGGATGATGTGGTCAAAATACTCATTTGCCTAATAATTCTGCACTCCCTGTATATATATATATATATATTATATATATATATATATATATATATATATATAAATGGCATTTGCATAAAATTTTTTAAAAAATAGGCACTTTAAAAGTCTCCATGCAATTTTTTAAAAAATCGTGGACTTGCGAGATTTTGAATATCAGAGAAAAATAGTTGGGAAAATATATAAATCATGTTTGAATATATTTCTTAAAATTAGAGTAGTGTTAAATAGGGACCTTGTTTTTTATAAAAAAATATCCTAACTTATTAAAACTTATTAAAAAAATGTCTTTATCGTACAGAGGACATAAATTTATTTAAAAAAACTTCTCAATTTGATTTCTAAATTCAGACCCTGTGGATGCAGTGTGTCCAAATTATAAATCCACTTGCTTTCTAACTGTAGTAATCTTTTATGATTGCCCCCCCCCCTCTCTTTTGTTTTTGTAATTTGGCTATACCCATGTAATTAAAGAATTTTAATTTGCTTTATTACAAGTTTTAAAATATTTCGGGACTGGTAGGTCTTTATTTCTATCCTCATCCATATTTTCAATGGACAAAATGTGCTCACGTATTCTCTCTCGTAAGGGTCGTTCCGATTCACCCACATACTGCATTCGGCACTTGCATTGGATCATGTATACAATGTTCTTATCTGTACATATAATGCAATCATGAATTTTAAATTCTTTTTTATTTATATGTGAAATGACTGATTTACTTTTCTTTGAATGTCTGCAAGATTTACATATTAAACACGGGAAGAAACCTTTCAAGTCTTTTCCTGTCAGATCTTTATCTATCTTTTTTTGTTGTTTAATTTTGGTTGGGGCAAGTATATTTTTTAAATTATTTGCTTTTCTGTATATAAAACAGGGTTTTTCAGTAATTAATGGACCAATTATTTTGTCTTGTTTTAGCATATGCCAGTGTTTTCTCACTATTTTTTCTGTCATTTTATGATTTATATTATAATCAGTTATGAACGGAACATTTAATTTATTTTGTTTCATATGTACATCTTCTTTGGATCTCTTAGTTAATAGAGTTTTTCTTTCCATCTTCCCCACTTCTTGTCTAATATTTTCCACAAATTCGTCACTATAACCCCTCTCTACAAATTTTGATTTTAAAATTTTTGACAGTTTTTCATAGTCCTCAAATTTGTCCCTTTGGGATATTATTTTTTCAGATATGGTAATGGCAACTGCTTGAATGTATGAAGTTGTTGCTATCTACCAGTTTAAAGTAGGTCTTAGTATTAATAGTGCCATCTTCAGTATAAATTTCTAAGTCTAGAAAATTCAGCTTTTTATTACTTATTTTTTTTGTGAAACGAATATTCAAGTCATTTTTATTCATATTGTCATATACTATTTCAAAATTTTCTGCTGTCCCTCTCCAGATGATTAATACATCGTCTATGTATCTTTTATATAGGACTAGGTTTGCACCCAGCTCTTGCATGTCCAAAAATTGTTTTTCCCATAATCCCATAAAGAGATTAGTATAGCTGGGTGCAAACCTAGTCCTCATTGCGGTCCCACAGGTCTGAGTATAAAAGAAGTCTTCAAATAAAAAATAATTATGGCTTAAGATAATATCTATACTCTCTAAGATAAAATCTCTTTATTCTTTTTTAATATTTGGATCTTCATTTAGAAAATGTTTAGCCGCTTTTATTCCTTGAGTATGCTCAATAATTGTATACAGTGACGGAACATCACATCTCACTAGCCACATATTTTCATCCCAGATACTGTTCTCTAATAGTTTAACAACCTCTGTAGAATATTTGAGATAGGAATCCAGTGTAACTACATAGTTCTGTAAATATCTATCAATATACTGGGAAAGGTTTGCTGTGATTGATTCTATGCCTGATATTATCGGCCTTCCTGGGGGATTTGTAAGTGATTTGTGAATTTTTGGCAGTATATAAAAACAGGAATTCTTGGTGTTTTATTAAATAGAAAATCATATTCCCTGTCATTAATAACTCCTAATTGTTTATTTTTTTCTAGTAAGGTTTTTAATTCCCAAGTAAAGAAAGTTGTGGGGTTAATTCTGCTTTTCTTATATATGTTCATGTCATTGAGAAGGTCGTCACAATTTTTTTTATAGTGTATTTTGTCTAAAATGATGATTCCACCACCTTTGTCCGCATTTTTGAAAATTATATCATAGTTATTCTCTAGTTCTTTAATAAGAGTCTCTTGTTTTTTGATAAATTAAACTTAACATTCTTTGTTTTCTTATCTGATATATTCTTTATGTCATTCAATATAAATTTTTCAAAGGTTTCGATTATTGGTCCTTTTTCATGTTTAGGATAAAAAGTTGATCTATTTTTTAATCCTGAATGTATAAACCCATTTGTATCTCTTATTCGGTTTGTAGGTTCATTTTGTTGATGTATTTCTCGTTCTAACGCTGTCTTGGTGAAGTATC
The DNA here is from genome assembly GCF_027579735.1 of Bombina bombina. Lineage (NCBI taxonomy): Eukaryota > Metazoa > Chordata > Amphibia > Anura > Bombinatoridae > Bombina > Bombina bombina. Next base: position 323,213,980 of record NC_069502.1, on the reverse strand, counting down.
TTTTTAATGTTAGAGATCTGACAAATTTGTTTGCATCTATATAAGTATTACATTTGTTAATTCTTTTTGTGGGAAATACCATTTTCTTTATTGTTAGTTTCTACCTTTTTCTTTTGTCTGTTGGTTTTATATAAACCTCTCCCACGTTTTCCTCATCTCCTGAGAGATTTATTTTCCTTTGACCTTGTCTTTGTTCTTTTTGCTGTAATATTATTTGTTTGTTTGTATAGGGACCTCTTTCTAAAAAATGAGAGTTGTCTGTTAATGTTGTTGAGTTTGAATGATATTGTGTGGTGTTGTTTTTGTACTTCATATCTATAGCCATTTGGTCTATCACTATCTCTATCTAAAAAGTATGAATTATCCATTGATGTTAATGGATATGAGTGATGTTGTGTATTTTTTCTTTCACTCGAATGTTGTGGTTTTTGTGTTTCATATTTATGAATATTTGATCTATCAAAGTCTCTATCTAAAGGAGCAAATCTATTATATGTCGGTATAGAGGTTTTTTCCTGTGTGTGTCGTTTATTAGTATTACATCTATATTGATTATAATCCCTATTATAGTTATAATTGATACTTCTATTGTTTCCATTTAACCACCTTCTATTGTGATATGAATCAGTTTGTTCATTGCCCCTATTTGTCTGTGAAACTCTATTATTGTGATATTGGTCAGTATATTTTACCTTTGTCCACTGATTCTCATTCTTATAATTTGTATTCCCATTAGATGCATAATTTTGTTGGTATTTATTTTCAACTTGCTCTGAACTTTGATTTTGCTGTGTATTTGTTTTAAATCTATTAAATTTCCATCTATGAGATGTGTATGTTTCAGTAAAGTTCCCCTTCTCATATTGCTTATAATCTTGGTCATCTCTATCGAATTTGTCTATTTTTATCTTTAACAAGTAGTTTTTCATTTCATCCATAGTATTCTTTAAGGCTTTCTCCTTATTTTTATATTCAATGGAATCTTTATATTTGGCAAATTTAGACTCTATCTCATGTATTTACAGAACTATGTAGTTACACTGGATTCCTATCTCAAAGATTGTACAGAGGTCTTAAAACTATTAGAGAACATTATCTGGGATGAAAATATGTGGCTAGTGAGCTGTTATGTTATGTCACTGTATACAATTATTGAGCATACTCAAGGAATAAAAGCTGATAAACATTTTCTAAATGAAGATCCAAATATTAAAAAAGAACAAATAGATTTTATCTTAGAGAGTATAGATTTTATCTTAAGCCATAATTATTTTTTATTTGAAGACTTCTTTTATACTCAGACCTGTGGGACCGCAATGGGGGACTAGGTGTGCACCCAGCTATGCTAATCTATTTATGGGATTAAGGGGAAAACTATTTTTGGACATGCAAGAGCTGGGTGCAAACCTAGTCCTATATAAAAGATATATAGACAATGTATTAATCATATGGAGAGGGACAGCAGAAAATTTTGAAATAGTATTTGACAATATGAATATAAATGACTTGAATATTTGTTTCACAAAAGAAATAAGTAATAAAAGGCTGAATTTTCTAGACTTAGAAATTTATATTGACGATGGCACTATTAATACTAAGACCTACTTTAAACCGGTAGATAGCAACAACTTCATACATTCAAGTAGTTGCCATCACCAAGTCTGGAAAAATAATATCCCAAAGGGACAAATGATGAGGGTTATGAAAAACTGTAACAAATTTAAGGACTATGAAAATCAGTCAAAAATGTTAAAATCAAAATTTGTAGAGAGGAATTATAGTGAAGAATTTGTGGAAAATATTAGACAAGAAGTGGGGAAGATGGAAAGAAAAACTCTATTAACTAAGAAATCCAAAGAAGATGTACATATGAAACAAAATAAATTAAATGTTCCGTTCATAACTGATTATAATATAAATCATAAAATGGCAGAAAAAATAGTGAGAAAACACTGGCATATGCTAAAACAAGACAAAATAATTGGTCCATTAATTACCGAAAAACCCCGTTTCATATATAGAAAAGCAAATAATTTAAAAAATATACTTGCCCCAACCCAAATTAAACAACAAAAAAAGATAGATAAAGATCTGACAGGAAAAGACTTGAAAGGTTTCTTCCCGTGTTTTATATGTAAATCTTGCAGACATTCAAAGAAAAGTAAATCAGTCATTTCACATATAAATAAAAAAGATTTTAAAATTTATGATTGCATTAGATGTACAGATAAGAACAGTGTATACATGATCCAATGCAAGTGCCGAATGCAGTATGTGGGCGAATCGGAATGACCCTTACAAGAGAGAATACGTGAGCACATTTTGTCCATTGAACATATGGATGAGGATAGAAATAAAGACCTACCAGTCCCGAAACATTTTAAAACTTGTAATAAAGGCAATTTAAAATTCTTTAATTACATGAGTATAGCCAAATTACAAAGACAAAAGAGAGGGGGGGGGGGGGCAATCATAAAAGATTACTACAGTTAGAAAGCAAGTGGATTTATAATTTGGACACACTGCATCCACAGTGTCTGAATTTAGAAATCAAATTGAGAAGTTTTTTTAAATACATTTATGTCCTCTGTACGATAGACATTTTTTTTTAAACAAGTTTTAGTAAGTTAGGATATTTTTTATAAAAAACAAGGTCCCTATTTAACACTACTCTAATTTTAAGAAATATATTCAAAGATGATTTACATATTTTCCCAACTATTTTTCTCTGATATTCAAAATCTCGAAAGTCCACGATTTTTAAAAAAATTGCATGGAGACTTTTAAAGTGCTTATTTTTTTTTATTTTTTTTATGCAAATGCCCGTTTTTATATATATATATATTTTTTATATTTTATATATGAATCCTCTCTCTCTCTCTCTCTCTCTCTCTCTCTCTCTCTCATCCTCTCTCTCTCTCTCTATATATATATATATATATATATATAAATATATATATATTTATATTTATATTTGTTCCTATGTGTGCAAAAACAATTGATTATATATTATATATTTATTTTTTACTATATACATATCTTTTTATATTGGTAATTTTGCCTTAATCAAATCTCAACTAACGAGTCATCACCAACAATTCTGTTTTTTTTTTTTAAAAAAAATCTTTTATTCAACATATTCATTACTTTTTATTTATAAATTCATAGACTTAATAGATTTTAAATATCAACTGCTGCTATTTTTTAACTGTGCTGTTTGTTTATAATACAATATAGATGTTCAACAAAGGTCAAATAGAGAATGTAAAATCTGTTTGGATACATAATTATACAACTCTTCAGAAGTACACTTGTATAATGAATAAAGAGCAATTTTCATTCAAACAGTTGCTATCAATACATAAACAATTAAAGTATGATACGCTGCCCAAATAAAAATAAAAATGAGATAACCAATCAGAAATAAATGAGGAGTACAAAAGAGAGGATCTGAGCAATTCTGTTACAGCTTGAAAAAGGCTCCTCGGAGCTGAAACGTGTTGCTTTCTACAGACTGCTTTTGCCCAACAGGTGTTTTGAGAACACTGAACCTACACATAATCATCAAGACCCAAAGAATCACCAACCTGTCAATCCCGCAATAGTGGGCGTGCCCGGAACCAGACACGGACTGACTCATTGGCGTCCTAGGAAATTTTCACACCGGAGCTCCGTCTGCATAAACCTGTGCAAGAGTGTGGCTATACACTGCTCTGAAAAGACATTTCTCAATCAGCAACTTGGATATAAGGTACCTTACACGGATAACATATAAAAAAGGATAAGATCTTATAAACCAAACTACCAAAGACTGTTTGATTATAACACAAACTGAACACTTAATATCATTGCGGAGACCTGTGGCTCTTATGCTGGTATTTTTACATACCCCCAAGGAAGGTCGAAGCAAAAGTGTACGATAGATATACCATATATATATTTATATACACTGACCAAATCCTCTATTGTAACAATACAATCAGTTATAATTAAGGACAGTGAAAAGTAGCAGAGAGTGACATGATTTTTGCTTTATGATTTTTGCTAATGAGATTTTAAATTAAACACTATACTCAACTAGTCATATTAACTAAACATTTTTAGCTTTTGTAGCGTTTTTCAGTTTATGATTTAGTGGTTGGTACCAACATATGTGGATAGAAAAAAACTAGATAACTTTCATATTGTTGTATTTCTTTATTTTTAACCAGTATTGTTAGTATATATTTTTCAGAAATTTTAAGTGTATATAGATATATTTATATTTTATAAGGATATTTTAAGCACCCATATATTGCCATTGTTGTCTGGTAGATTTTTAGCTAGTGTTTTAAACACAGGCGCACACATATAAGAAAGGAACTTTTTTGCATTTATTCAGGTTTTTTTTTGGGATACCTGGTTTTTTATGTGGAGTTTTATCTACCACCAGCACATAGACTTTTAGTTGTTGTTTTGCATAGACCAAGGACGTTAAGCCAAGTGTTAGTGTGGTTGGGACTCTGGCAAGAAAAGGATTGAGTAAGCACGCTCTCCAGATCACTTTAAGGTATTTGTAGCTACAGGTGAACTTTTCACCTATAGCTTTGAAATATTTACATTTGTCTAACAAGAAATGAATGTAAATGTGTAACCAAAATATTCATGGAAATGTATTTCCTTGAATATCAAAACCGAAAATTTTGTCCAAAACAAAAAATTTTGCCCTGCACATCTCTAGAAAATAATATAATATGTGGAAGCTTCTATGAGTTAAATGGATATGAAACATTTTTTATTTTATGATTCAGATAAAGCATGCCATTTTTAGCAACTTTCTAATTTACTCCTATTGTAAATGTTTCCTTTTTTCTCTTGGTATCTTTATTTTAAAAGGCAGGAATGTAAGCTTAGGAGCCAACCCATTTTTGTTCAGCACCTTGGGTAGCACTTGCTGATTGGTAGCTACATTTAGCCACCAATTAGCAAGCGCTATCCAGTTGCTGAACCAAAAATGGCTGTCTTCAAAGCTTACATTCCTGCTTTTCAAATAAAGATTTATTTTTTAAGATACGATGAGTCCACGGATTTCATCCTTACTTGTGGGATATTGCCTCCTGGTCAGCAGCAGGAGGCAAAGAGCACTACAGCAGAGCTGTATATATAGCTCCTCCCTTCCCTCCCACTCCAGTCATTCTCTTTGCCTGTGTTAGTGATAGGAAGAGGTAAAGTGAGGTGTTAGTTTAGATTCTTCAATCAAGAGTTTGTTATTTTTAAAATGGTAGAAGTGAGTGCTATTTTATTTCAGTGTGTAGCCATATTCCTTGTCAGCCTCTAGAGTAGAGCTACAGGTGGCTTTAAAGCATTGGGAACTGGTGGGATTTTATTCTCACTGCGCCTCCTATTTTGTATGCTGTTCTTTAGATAATGGTCTTAGCAATTATTAACTAAGACCCGGTATGTCTTCACAGAACTGCTGGAGGGTGAAGGATCTCCTGATTTGTGGTTCTGTTCATGATGTCGCTCAGCATCAAGGTATGTGCAGCTTTTTTATGTTCTGGGACATCCATTACCTCAAGCATGGCTGTATTTTTTACCTTTCAGATAGTGGGGAAATATAGAACTTTATTAGGAGGGCTATCCTTGTCACTAGTCTCAGTTTATGTGCAGTTTTCAGCTGGCTACAAGAGAGTGTATGTATCGTCCAGGGGGTATTATAAAGGAAATAGGGCCCCTACTGTGACAAGTTGTGAGATGCTGTGGGATGTGACGCTATATGCTATGGGGTTCTTTTGTATCACTCCAATATAGGCTGTGTTGTTTTACGGAGAGAAGTGCTTTTTACTTGGTTCCGGTGATCACATAGACTTCCATGCGGATACAGGCTGGAGTGTAGTACCGCCCACGTAGGGCGTGGTTATCTTTGCACGCTTTAGAGATGCTGCGCAATTTTTTCCCGGCTTCAGGTCCGATTTCCGTTCAGAAGTTTTTTCAGCTGGTTGCTGCACACTGCTAAGATCGCATGGTTGCAATTAAAGAAGCAGTCTTAGGCGTTCTGAGACTTAGAGGCAGTGGACGGTGTTACGTGGGGGCAGGTAGGCACCTCAGCAGAGCTGTTGAGGCGTAGAGGTGCTATTAAGTGCTGTTGTAACTATTTTTGCCTGTCAGTAAAATTGTTTGTTTAAACTTAAAGATACAGTACTGTTTCTGTTTAAGGGATATTATTACTTCTCTGTTAAATTAACGTTTTTATATTTAAAGAGACACGGACAAATTTTGATTTTGCTTTGTTTTATCATGGACAGTCTGCAAAGTGTGACATGTTCCATGTGTTTCAATACCAATGTGGAACCCCCTGTTACTTTTTGTCCCTCATGTACTGAGAGGGCATTACAGTTTAGAGAGCAGATTTTCTTTGATAAAAATTTGTCAAAAATGGATGTTTCTCAGGGACTTACTGATGAGATTCAGAGTGTCACAACTTTCTCCCCAAGCGTCACAGCCCTTAACGCCCGCTCAAGTGGAGCCAAGTACCACTGCAGCTTCAGCTGCAATCACATTAAAGGACTTTGCTGCAGTTATGTCTTCTACTCTTTCAGAGGCATTGTCAGCTTTTCCTGTATTTCAGGGGAAGTGCAAGAGGAAGGAAAACCATGTGGTCAATACAGCTTCTGATGCTCTGATGGCGATCTCTGATGTACCCTCCCAGGGCTCTGAAGTGGAGGGTTTGGAGGTCCTGTCCGAAGGTGAACTTTCTGACTCAGGAAATGTCTTGCCAGTGACAGATTCAGAAGTGGTTTCCTTCAAGGTTAATCTTGAACACCTCCGACTGTCATTGAGGCAGGTTTTGGTGACTTTGGATGACTGAGTATCAATTGTGGTTCCTCCAGAAAAATTGAGTAAACTGGACAGATATCTAGAAGTCCCTTCTTATTCTGACATTTTTCCAGATCCTAAGAGAACTTCAAAGATTATTGCTAAGGAATGGGAGAGACCAGGTATTCCCTTTTCTCCTTCTCCTATTTTTAAGAAGATGTACCCTATAGCTGACGCTATTATGGACTCTTGGCAGACGGTCCCACCTTGGCTAAACAAACTAATATTCCTATTGAGGATAGTTGTGCTTTCAAAGACCCTATGGATAAGAAATTTGAGGGTCTACTTAAGAAAATCTATGTTCATCAGGGGTTGCTATTGTAACTGACAGCCTGCATTGTTACGGTTACAAGTGCCGTGGCTTATTGGTTTGATGCTCTGGAAGAATCTCTTAAAACTGAGACTTCTTTGGAAGAGATACAGGATAGGATTAAAGCTCTTAAATTAGCTAATTCCTTAATTACAGATGCTTCTCTGCAGATTACCAAACTGGCGGCCAAGAGTTCAGGGTTCTCCATCTTAGCACACAGAGCCTTATGTTTGAAATCTTGGTCTGCGGATGTGTCATCAAAGTCTAAGCTTTTAGCTATTCCTTACAAGGGGAAGACCCTGTTCGGACCTGACTTGAAGGAAATTATTTCTGACATCACGGTAGGCAAGGGTCATCTCCTCCCTCAGGATAAGAAATCCAAACAGAGAGGTCGACAGAGTAATTTTCGTTCCTTTCGAAATTTCAAGGGTATCCCCCCTTCCTCTTCCTCTAAACAGGAAGGGAACTATTAACAAACCAAGTCCACTTGGAGACCCAATCAGTCTTGGAACAAGGGTAAACAATCCAAGAAGCCTGCTGCTGCTTCCAAGTCAGCATGAAGGGTTGGCCCCCGATCCGGGACCGGATCGAGTAAGGGGCAGACTGTCTTTCTTCCTCCTGGCTTGGATGAGAGATGTTCAGGATCCATGGGCAATAGATATAGTGTCTCAGGGATACAAACTAGAATTCAAAAATTCTTCCCCCAGAGGAAGGTTTCTTCTTTCACGGTTATCTGTAGACCAGATAAAAAGAGAGGCGTTCTTACGCTATGTAAGAGACCTCTCTTCCATGGGAGTAATCTGTCCCATTTCAATTCAGGAACAGGGACAGGGGTTTTACTCAAATCTGTTTGTAGTTCCCAAAAAAGAGGGAACTTTCAGACCTATCTTAGATCTCAAAGGTCTAAACAAGTTTCTAAGAGTTCCATCTTTCAAGATGGAAACTATTCATACCATTCTTCCATTGATCCAGGAGGGTCAATTTATGATGACACTGGATCTAAAGGATGCATACCTTCACGTTCCCATACACAGAGATCATTACACGTTCCTGAGATTTGCCTTTCTGGACAAACACTTTCAGTTTGTGGCTCTTCCTTTCGGTCTAGCCACAGCACCCAGAATTTTCACAAAGGTTCTGGGGTCTTTACTGGCGGTT